>NC_092087.1:84514081-84524346 GCF_045679555.1 Salvelinus alpinus | reverse complement strand
CATTTACAGATAGCCAGGGGCTCAGTCCAACACTCAGACATAATTTACAGATAGCCAGGGGCTCAGTCCAACACTCAGACATGATTTACAGATAGTCAGGGGCTCAGTCCAACACTCAGACATCATTTACAGATAGCCAGGGGCTCAGTCCAACACTCAGACATTATTTACAGATAGCCAGGGGCTCAGTCCAACACTCAGACATCATTTACAGATAGCCAGGGGCTCAGTCCAACACTCAGACATTATTTACAGATAGCCAGGGGCTCAGTCCAACACTCAGACATCATTTACGGATAGCCAGGGGCTCAGTCCAACACTCAGACATCATTTACAGATAGCCAGGGGCACCCTCCAACACTCAGACATCATTTACAGATAGCCAGGGGCTCAGTCCAACACTCAGACATCATTTACAGATAGCCAGGGGCTCAGTCCAACACTCAGACATTATTTACAGATAGCCAGGGGCTCAGTCCAACACTCAGACATAATTTACAGATAGCCAGGGGCTCAGTCCAACACTCAGACATCATTTACAGATAGCCAGGGGCTCAGTCCAACACTCAGACATTATTTACAGATAGCCAGGGGCTCAGTCCAACACTCAGACATTATTTACAGATAGCCAGGGGCTCAGTCCAACACTCAGACATTATTTACAGATAGCCAGGGGCTCAGTCCAACACTCAGACATCATTTACAGATAGCCAGGGGCTCAGTCCAACACTCAGACATTATTTACAGATAGCCAGGGGCTCAGTCCAACACTCAGACATCATTTACAGATAGCCAGGGGCTCAGTCCAACACTCAGACATCATTTACAGATAGCCAGGGGCTCAGTCCAACACTCAGACATCATTTACAGATAGCCAGGGGCTCAGTCCAACACTCAGACATCATTTACAGATAGCCAGGGGAACCCTCCAACACTCAGACATCATTTACAGATAGCCAGGGGCTCAGTCCAACACTCAGACATCATTTACAGATAGCCAGGGGCTCAGTCCAACACTCAGACATCATTTACAGATAGCCAGGGGCTCAGTCCAACACTCAGACATCATTTACAGATAGCCAGGGGCTCAGTCCAACACTCAGACATCATTTACAGATAGCCAGGGGCTCAGTCCAACACTCAGACATCATTTACAGATAGCCAGGGGCTCAGTCCAACACTCAGACATCATTTACAGATAGCCAGGGGCTCAGTCCAACACTCAGACATCATTTACAGATAGCCAGGGGCTCAGTCCAACACTCAGACATCATTTACAGATAGCCAGGGGCTCAGTCCAACACTCAGACATCATTTACAGATAGCCAGGGGCTCAGTCCAACACTCAGACATAATTTACAGATAGCCAGGGGCTCAGTCCAACACTCAGACATCATTTACAGATAGCCAGGGGCTCAGTCCAACACTCAGACATCATTTACAGATAGCCAGGGGCTCAGTCCAACACTCAGACATCATTTACAGATAGCCAGGGGCTCAGTCCAACACTCAGACATCATTTACAGATAGCCAGGGGCTCAGTCCAACACTCAGACATCATTTACAGATAGCCAGGGGCTCAGTCCAACACTCAGACATCATTTACAAACAAAGCATTTGTGTTTAGTGAGTCCACCAGATCAGAGGCAGTAGGGATGACCAGGCATGTTGTCTTGATAAGTGTGTGAATTGGACAATTTTCCTGTTCTGCTAAGCATTCAAAATGTAATGAATACTTTTGGGTGTCAGGAAAATGTATGGAGTAAAAATTATTTTCTTTAGCAATGTAGTGAAGCAAAAGTTGTCAAAAAAAAGACTTATGTAGTACTTTAAAGTATTTTTACTTCAGTACTTCATGTAATATTTGTGTTGTGGAGAAATGATTAGGCAGGAGACGGGAGTAGTTAGTTTTCGTTTAGTCAAAACCTCTCGTGCTCTACAGTTCCCGGGCACACTAGTGCGCATGTGCATTTCCTATTAGGTGTAGTAACGTAACACTGTCGTAATACATCACCGCTTAGTAACAGCATAGTAACTAATATAAACAGATGTAGATCCCAGATACTACACTCCTCCCCCATAGTTTTTAACTCCCAGAGAACAAGGTAAATATGTTAGGGAACTACTAATGCAATATCTGAACAATGCATTCTTAACATTTTTCAACTACTGGGTTGAAGCAGACTTTTCAGAGCCCAGCACAAATCCAGGGGATTATTTTGCCCCGAAGATGGAGTTTGTGTCCTAATAACTAACCCAGGTAATGTCTGTTTTCTTTCCTTTTATCTAGGACATATTAAAGTGTTTGTTTGTTTTACTGTCTGTTACCTTAAACAGCTCAACTCACAGGTCAAGCTTTTGAGGTGCCCTTCGCTGTCGAATAGGATATCTCCGCTCCTCCTGGGCTTCCGGTAGTGGGCCAGGTTCGGCTGGAAGGTCAGGGTCTGTCTCTCCCGTACGTCCACAGTCAGGAGAATAGTCCTGGGGGTCGTTATTTTCTTGTTCTCTCGGCGTGTCTCTGCTGGGGCGTTGGACCGTAGCAGATGATCCACATGAACGTTGACCTGGCGATGACCAATTTGGACTTGGTAAGTCAAAGGTCCTTTGCGTTGCAAGATCACACCTGAGTTCCACAGGCTCTTGGGGTGTCTGAAATCACGTACCATCACCCTCTCTCCCTCTTTGAATTCTCTGACAGTCTTTGAGTGTCTGTCATGAGCTTTCTTCTGCTGTAGCTGGTGCTTTGCCACAGTGCTTGACAAGTCTGGTTTCACCAACGTGGTTGGCGTCTCAGAAACAGTTCAGCTGGTGTACATTCCGTTACTGTGTGTGGTGTGTTGCGGTAAGTAAACAGGAACCGGGGAAGCCTTTGTTGGGTGGGCACAGACTGAACCTCGAGTCTAGTCCAGGCCTTCTTAAAGGTTTGCACGGCTCTCTCTGCTGCTCCGTTTGATGCCGGATGGTAAGGTGGTGACAGGATGTGCCTTACTCCATTGTTCTTGAGAAACATTTCAAAATCGTTTGACGTGAAAGGAGGGCCATTGTCCGATACGAGCTCCTTGACTAGTCCAAAGGATGCGAACAGGTGTCTGAGAAGATTGATGGTCTTCTCAGCTGTGGTCAGTTGAGTAGGGAACACTTCCATCCACTTGGAATGGACATCGACGACAACAAGGAAATGTTGCTTGTCAATCTCGGCGTAATCCACATGGATCCGTTCCCAAGGTGTCGCAGCCCAGGACCATGGATGAAGAGGTGCAGCAGCAGGCTTGTTGCGAACAGCTTCACAAGGTGAGCAGTGGCCTACATGCTGTTGAATGTCCTGATCCAGTCCAGGCCACCACAGATAACTGCGAGCGAGTGCTTTCATTCGAGTGATCCCTGGATGTCCCTCATGCAGGTCAGATAGCAGTCTCCTCTGGAATTTGTGAGGTACCACCACCCTTGATCCCCACAGAACACATCCTTGATCAGTGGACAACTGGTCTTTCTTGTCGATGAATGGACGAAGGTTATCGTCATTTACGAAGTTTGGCCAACCTCCTAATGTTAAGTCCAAGACTTTGGAAAGCACTGGATCTTTCCTTGTTTCCTCTGCTATGTCTGAAGCAGATATGGGCAGTTCGTCAATGAGAGAGATCTGGAAGACTGCTCTATCATCTTCACTGTCGGAGTCACTATTGCATGGTAGTCTTGATAGTGCATCTGCATTTGCGTGATCACTGGATCGTCTGTACTCAATCTCGTAGTCGTAGGCTAACAATATCAGAGCCCAACGTTGCATTCGAAGTGCAGCAAGGGTTGGTATAGCTGATTTTGGTCCAAGGATGGCCAACAGAGGCTTGTGATCTGTCAGCAGTTGGAACTTCCTTCCGTACAGGTATTTGTGAAACTTCTTCACTCCGAATATTATGCTCAGGGCTTCCTTCTCAATTTGAGCATAATTTTTCTCACTTGGTGACAGAGTCCGTGATGCAAATGCAATAGGGTGTTCTTCACCTGACGATAGAACATGTGAGATGACGGCTCCTACTCCGTATGGAGATGCATCACACGCGAGTCTCAGCTTCATCTCTGTGTTGTAGTGGGCAAGCCACTTGCTCTTTAGCAGACGCTGTTTGCAAGTCTTGAATGCTTCTTCGCATTGTGGGGACCAATTCCACTTTGTATCGGCCTGCAGCAGTTGGTGAAGCGGATGCAACAATGTGGACAAGTTTGCCACAAACTTTCCGTAATAGTTCTCCAGTCTTGACATCACTTTGTCCAGCACTACAAGGTGCTCTCCAATGGTTGGTGCTGACACGAGGATGTCGTCCATGAAGCACACAACGTTGTCTATACCGTCCAAGATCTGATCCATTGTGTGTTGGAATATCGCTGGAGCTGTCGAGATTCCGTAGGCCAAGCGATTGAATCTGAATAGCCCCTTGTGTGTATTGATGGTCAGATACTGTTCTGACTCCGGATCCAGCTTCAGTTGCTGATAAGCGAATGCCAGGTCCAGCTTACTGAAAACCTTCCCACCAGCTAGAGTGGCAAACAGATCTTCAGCGTTTGGTAGTGGATATTCCTCTGGTAGTATGCAGCGATTTACTGTGACCTTGTAGTCACCGCACATTCTGACGGTCTTGTCTTTCTTTGGGACTACAACAATCGGAGCGGCCCAGTCGCTCCTCGCTACTTTCGTGATTATGTTATTCTTCTGTAGGCGGTTTGTGGTTTGGACGTGGTTTGTGAAAGATAGGCTTGGTTCCTTCTTGCACTCTGACTTTTGCTGTGAAGTCTTGTATTTCGCCTTAGCCATCTTTGAAAAGTTCTTTGTGCTTCTCCAGCATGTTAGTGAGTGTAGCCTGACTCACTGGTTTGTCCTTTCTCAGACTGAAGATTTCTCCCCAGTTCAACTTGATCTTTTGTAGCCAGTTTCTGCCTAGCAAGGCTGATTTTTCTCCTTTAACAATAACAAGCGGTAGCGTCCACTCCTTCCCCTCATACCGGACTGGTACCTGGATCTGCCCTAACACAGGAATAGTGTCACCAGTGTATGAAGAAAGGCGGATGGACGCTGGCTGAAGAGGGCACTCTTTCAGTTTTTCTTTGTAGAGTCTCTCTGGAACCAGAGATACAGACGCTCCGGTGTCCAGCTGCATTTTTACCGGTTTTCCCGCTAACTCCATGTTGAGATAGATTCCATATTTTTGTTGTTGAGCTGTGTACACTGTGAACAGTTCCAATACTGTTTCAGTTGTACCTTCCTCTTCTTGTGCTGCGTCTGACACTTTGTGCGCTCTTGCTGTGCGTTTTGAGGCTTTACACACTTTCTGTAAATGTCCAACCTTTCCACAATTGTGGCACTTTACATTTTGGAATCGACATTCACTGTGCTGATGATTATCTCCCCCACATCTGTAGCAACTTGGCTTAGACCTTTGAGATGTGGGCTGCTTTGTTCTTGTGTAACCTTGAGGACGGGACTGAGAAAAGTGTGACTTTTGTGAGCCTTTTTCACCACGTGCATCACTGACCTTATGAACACCTTTCTGACGTTCTGCATATCCCGATAGCTCAATAGTATCCCTGTGGGCAAGCTCGAGTCCAAGTGCGATATCACAGGCTTTCCGAAAGGTCAGGTCCTTCTCTGACAGAAGCCTTCTGTGATATGCTTCACCTGTGAGACCACATACAAACTTGTCTCTAAGAGCATCATCAAGAAATTGTGCAAACTCACATGTACTTGCCAGCCTTTTCAAAGCAAGGATGTAGTCTGCCACGGTTTCCCCTTGACTCTGGTGACGTTGGTAAAATCTGAAACGTTCTGCAATGAGAATTGGCTTAGGCTTGAAATGCCTTGAAAGAGTATCAGTCAGTTCTGCATAGGTCAACTCCACTGCTTTTATTGGTTCAATGAGACCTTTCAGCAATCCATACTCAGTTGGACCCAAAACACTGAGAAATACGTCTGCTTTCTTTTCATCTTTGATTTCATTTGCAGCCAGCCAACGCTCAAAACGCTCCAAATAGGAATCAAAATCCTCTTTTGTAGCCTCAAACTCTGGTACCCGACCAATGGTTGCCATTTTCACAGTTAATTGTTCAGTTTCCTTATTCCTTGTATTCCTTAATTTTCATCTAATTCTTCACTTCAGAAGTTTCTGCAATTACTCCGTTCACTGCACTCATTTGTAATAATGTACACACCGTGTTACGTTCCTTCTTCCTTTTTTTTTTTTTTTCTTCTTGACAATATTTCTCCACCGAGATCGCCTAATTTCAATGGGTTCAATGACAGTTTATTTTTATTTAACCACCAGAGGGCAGTGTCGCTATTCTGGACTCCAATAGTCTTGCTACTTGGCAGCTCCTGAACACTGTATCTGCTAGCAGTGCTTAGCCGTTTTTTACTGGCGAAAGAAAATAAAAAATAACTGACGAATTACATAATTATTTTGAGTTTCATTACTCACGCAACATTCTTCCCTTCAAGCAATGTCCGTTAAAGAAGTTGAATCACCTCGTCGCCACTGTAATATTTGTGTTGTGGAGAAATGATTAGGCAGGAGACGGGAGTAGTTAGTTTTCGTTTAGTCAAAACCTCTCGTGCTCTACAGTTCCCGGGCACACTAGTGCGCATGTGCATTTCCTATTAGGTGTAGTAACGTAACACTGTCGTAATACATCACCGCTTAGTAACAGCATAGTAACTAATATAAACAGATGTAGATCCCAGATACTACACTTCACACCACTGGTAACCAAATAACTAATGCTTTACATGCACACTAATAATTTCCTATTAATCTGATTATGGCAGTAGCCTGAGTTTGGCATTAGTCATGTAAACACCTTACTCTGCTGATCTTAATTGGTGTAAGGTCATAACAGAAGGAAGCATACGCCTTTAAAAACACCTTTTTTTTTTTAGATGTAAACTCTTTAAATACACCTCTATAACTCTGATTAATCTCTGCATGTGCTAACACAAGCAGCGCAAGCTAACTTCTTTTGCTCCAGTGAGTTCAGGAAAAACTGAAGCTCAGTAATATTTTTTTTCTCCAAACTCAGAATTAAATATGATTAAAAAAAATAACATGGTTGCTGTGGTGGTAAGTTTATTTTTGATTGGCCATCGGTACTTGCATACTTGCAAAACGTAATTACTCAATGTCTTTGTTTCACAGGGCTTATCATCTGGGGAGCCTCAACAACATCATGATGCTGACAAGAAAGAGAAGAGTCTCTCCAGATCAGAACACCCCAAGAGACACCAGTATAGAGGTATAAGGAAGAAACCTCACCACTGCTGCTCTGACTGTGGGGAGAGTTTTGCTGCATCTAAAACCTTAAAATCTCACCAGAGAATTCATACAGGGGAGAGGCCTTACCCCCTGCTTTCATTGTGGGAAATACTTAAATCATTCAGGATCCCTGATTACACACCAACACATACACACAGGAGAGAAGCCTTATAACTGTGATCAGTGTGGGAAGAGCTCAATTTTTCAGGATCCCTGATTACACACCAACGCATACACACAGGAGCGATGCCTTATAGCTGTGATCAGTGTGGGAAGAGCTTTGCTCGAGATTTCACCCTGACTACACTCCAGCTCACACACACACTAGAGAGAAACCTTACTCCTGTCTATGTGGATAGAGCTTTGCTCCTGATAAAATACCAGGAAGCACAAACATGTCATCTTTTATCTCCCTCCTCACCGGCACCGGTTCCAGATCCCTAAATAAAGTTTAAATAGAAAACATATTGTACTGAGTCATCCAACTCCCATTCTCTATCAGTTTACTAAATCTGATTACCATGGTAACCTGTGTAGCATAATACGCAGCTCTGGATCCATATGTATCAAGCGTCCTGGAGTAGGAGTGCTGTGTGTGTGTGGTGGGGTGGGGTGGTGGGGGTGTTCAGAGCTGTATCCAGACACTCCCTCACGAGAGATAGGCCTGTTGAGATACTCCCTGTTTGCGCATGTGTTCCAAGTGGCTGTCAGGTAAAAGTAGAGGATAGCAGACAACAGGATTCTTAGTGAAAGGGGGTGTTGTTAAACGTTTTCTTGACTGTTATAGATCACATAAAATGTTATCCAGGAACTTTCTGAAGTAATATTAGGCTACGTGAGACGTTTATTTGTTCTAACTTATTTACGTTTTGATATTTAAATAGATGTTTGATTACTCTGGTCTAGGGGCGCATCAGTTGCAGCCTTGAGAATCGAATTTTCTCTCCGCAAGTCCCTAGTCATTATCTGAACACTACAACAAAGTAGTTAATAAACTGTACTGTAACCTACAACATTTCATGCCATACAAAGAAACAGTAGCTTCCAAAATGGATCGGGTAAGTCTGGCTTTAACAGTATAAGTCTGCTGTGTTGTATAAAATGTCTAGCCCTAGTTTTCATAATCTTTGATCCTCCACATTCCTGTGTTTGGTTTAAACGGCTGGACAAAAAAAAACACGACGGAAAAACTTGTTGGGATTTTTTTTCTTCGTCAAAGTAGCCTACTACTATATCATGTTTAGGAATCTGTGACTATGACCTAATTATCTCTCCTTCCTCCCAAAGTGTTCACATTCCTTTCGAACACATTATCCATTATTTGACCAGATACTCAAGTGGCCGTTCTAACAAAGAAAATAAATGTCTTCAACAATGGAAGGCAATCGGAAAAAGGCAAGATCAGGTGGGACCATTATAGCCAATGAGAGGCAGATATGCGTGTTGCCACAGAGTCTACTTTCTATTTAGCATTTTAATCTATTTAGGATTAGGCATAACGTTAGAAGTGTGGTTAATGTTAGGGTTAGGAATAACGTTAGAAGTGTGGTTAATGTTAGGAATAAAGTTAGAAGTGTGGTTAATGTTAGGAATAAAGTTAGAAGTGTGGTTAATGTTAGGAATAAAGTTAGAAGTGTGGTTAATGTTAGGAATAAAGTTAGAAGTGTGGTTAATGTTAGGGTTAAAATCACATGTTAATAAGGACAATGGTAGAAATGGGCGTGGTTTATGACTTTGTTTGTGGTAACTAGTGACGACCAGGCACTACTCCCATATAAACTGTCCTACTTTTATCAATACTCTCCTAACATCCTAATCGTTACGAATTTTATATTCGATCAAATAAAACAGAAGACAGCTTTTAGCCCGAGTTATCCCTCTCGCTTCGCCTCTTCCTCGCTGTTTGAAAGGAAATGACTGGTATGAGATATATGGTGGAAACTAGCCCATGCCTCCACCAATCCAATGCTCTTAGATTTGTGGGTTGTAGTGAACGATTGAACATTTGAGGAAAAAGGAGATATTCTAGGGATGCACCCAAATCAGAGTTGTGGACTAAATTAATAAAATATTTGGTTTAATGATCAACTGTAATACTTCTTGTGGCCAACAGAAATGTTTCTTCACCCTCCAGGAGTCCCCAAGTCGACCGCCTTACTGTACTTTACTGCTGGTTCTGGTCGACTGCAGGAAAACACCGGGGCAGAGTGGAACTGAGAGAGGAGAAGAGGGTCATGGAGATATGATTTCATTAAGTAAAAACAATGGTGTGTGGATTAGACTACAGTCTGCTTCAGTAACAATTAATTGATTTAAGTATATATTGATTAAAATATCTGGTCGATTTTAAGAAGTGGTTAAAAAACTTTGATTTCACATCATTTTAACATTCTGTCATAAAGAGCAAGTGCTCAACTAAATAAAAAAACAAGTTTCTCATCTCAAGAAGTTACATGGAAATAAATACTATAGTAAGTGCCAATGTGTCAAATAAAGTGACAGGGTTGACTTAACAGGGGATGCTGGATTACATGGGTAAAATAGTCCTTTAAATCAGCCATGAATCTGCTTGTGACCGGGGGAATGGAAGCTAGTATTGTGCAATAGGGAGTAGTAATTGAATGCAATCTTAACAAAAAAGGTTATTGTTAAAACATTTCTAGCATGTCTGTGTCTGGATAGAAGGGTTGAGATGCTCAGTTTTCCACCACAAAACAGCAGTAAATTGTCAAAAACAGTTGAACCAGCTCACCTGCTTTTACTCTGATTTGACTATTAGATGTTCAATGTTTCTTATGCAAAAAAAATATATTTTCAAAACATTTTTTTTTAAAGAATAGGTTAACCATATTAAAACGATATTTAAGTTCATGTAACAGGGTAGACCTTAAAATGAGGGACAAGTGTAAATGAATCACTAATCACATGAAATAAATCATGTTCAGAAATGACTGTCAAAGTAACCAAATAACC
>NC_092087.1:84492813-84513981 GCF_045679555.1 Salvelinus alpinus | reverse complement strand
TAGTAAATTAATGTCACCAGGTGTGGAGGTGTAACCAGGGTGTAGTGATGTAGTAAATTAATGTCACCAGGTGTGGAGGTGTAACCAGGGTGTAGTGATGTAGTAAATTAATGTCACCAGGTGTGGAGGTGTAACCAGGGTGTAGTGATGTAGTAAATTAATGTCACCAGGTGTGGAGGTGTAACCAGGGTGTAGTGATGTAGTAAATTAATGTCACCAGGTGTGGAGGTGTAACCAGGGTGTAGTGATGTAGTAAATTAATGTCACCAGGTGTGGAGGTGTAACCAGGGTGTAGTGCTGCTTGAGATTTCATTAATAAAATACTATGTGATCTTTACTCACCTGTCCGTCGTCTGCTCTATCACTTGTGACATAGGTGGATGTGGAGGCCTTCTTTCTGTTTAAAATAATGAAATGATTGAACAAATCAATCAATAAATCATTGAATAGCAATCAAGTTAATAACAAATGAAAATGATAAAGTGGAAGATAAGTCTTAGAAAGATGCTCACCTGAACCACATGAGTCCAGAGAGACAGAAGATGAGAACCAGAACCACCACTATGATTCCTACAGAAGCTTGTTCCCCTAAAGAATAAAGAATGATATGAATGTTATCGTATAGCTTTAAATAAAAAAGTATCTTACCGGCTACAAGGATCAATTGAGGTGTAGATTTCTGGGCTCCGATTGTATTCTCAGCCTCACAGTAATATTCTCCACTGTCCTCAGAGCTGATGTTAGTGATGCTGTAACTCTGTCCTGATGATTTTGGTGAGGTTACATTCTTGTACCAGGTGTATTTGTCCACAGGTGGGTTGGCATCACTGCTGCAGGTCAGAGTCACTGAACTGCCCTCCACTATTTTACCAGAAGGACTGACTGATACTGACACTCTCTTTGGGCCATCTAGTGTTGGGAATGACATACAAATGAACACACAGTGTAACCAAAGTATAATACTAGAATTAAATGACAGTGAGATTATATATGTATTGTACTTACATGTGACAGTGAGAGTCTCTTTAGGAGAGTGGTGTTGTTTCTGGACTATCATTAAATGTGAAGACTGTTATTTTATCAAATCAATTCTCTAGTGTAATTATTATTACGTGATTAAACTAATCATGTAAACTTTAATTAACTAGGAAGCCGGAGCACCATGGAAAAAATTTGTTTATGGAGTGTCAATTTCCCAAATATAACTATTTAGATATTTTCATGTCTTATCGATTAGTCATTCTCATTAATGTATTATTATTACATCATCAGTTCTCATTACTGAACATCGCAAACCCATGAATATCTGCACGAACCCTAGCCTAAATCATGAATCAGCGATATACAAATTGGCTTAATTATTGATTTACTAACTAACTAAATAATTACACATAACACACAAACAGTAGGTATTTGGGTTACTACGTGATACAAAGAAAAAGTCCTTAGTAAACGAAGCCGCTATGATGGCTTGGTAACAAAGGAAAGGGGTGGGGACTGAGAAAGAGCGGGAAAGACAAAATGGATTACACACAGTTAGTTGATAATGGACATGCTAATACTTTGCACATGAATGGTCGCTCATTCTGAAAGAAATTGCAATGTACATATTTACGCTTGTATGTTGTTGTTGTCTCTCCGTTGAAAACACTAGATCATCCTGAAGAGTTCATCAGAGACTCTGGTTAACTTTCCCAGAAGTCACAATGTCTTTCGTGGTTGTAGGTGGTTACAATGGATACTTCAGAGTACCATTCGGAAATGTTCTCAAAGATAGATGCTTTGACGGTTGTCTGTATTCTCGTTACATTTACATTTAAGTCATTTAGCAGACGCTCTTATCCAGAGCGACTTACAAATTGGTGCATTCACCTTATGATATCCAGTGGAACAACCACTTTACAATAGTGCATCTAACTCTTTTAAGGGGGGGGGGGGGGTTAGAAGGATTACTTTATCCTATCCTAGGTATTCATTTCATTCATAGGTATCGTTCTAGGTTTATGTCATTTCTAGCTGCAGACTAGTAATTCATGTCGTCTAGAATTTGCCCCTTCTGTAGTGAATCGATAGTCTCAGAGTTTAACAATTTTTAGCAATGTAGCCACCGCTCCATGCTTTTCTGGTTACCTTGGCCTATAGAGTTGTAGCCATTTCAACATGTGGATGACGTCCCGGCATTCTCTGACTTAATGTATATTTTGTAGTAAGTGGGTTTTATACTCTGTGGAAGAAGGGGCGGTTTTATGACGCCTAATGTGATGTCTAGCCTCACGGGGGTGTGGCCACTGACTAGTTACAGTTGAAGTCGGAAGTTTACATACACTTAGGTTGGAGTCATTAAAACTCAATTTTCAACCACTCCACAAATTTCTTGTTAACAAACTATAGTTTTGGCAAGTTGGTTAGGACATC
This sequence comes from Salvelinus alpinus, assembly GCF_045679555.1. Taxonomy (NCBI): domain Eukaryota; kingdom Metazoa; phylum Chordata; class Actinopteri; order Salmoniformes; family Salmonidae; genus Salvelinus; species Salvelinus alpinus. Next base: position 84,511,566 of record NC_092087.1, on the reverse strand, counting down.
TACTTTGTGCATGACACAAGTAATTCTTCCAACAATTGTTTACAGATTATTTCACTTATTACAATTCCAGTGGTTCAGAAGTTTACATACACTAAGTTAACTGTGCCTTTAACAGCTTGGAAAATTCCAGAAAATGAAGTCATTGCTTTAGAAGCTTCTGATAGGCTAATTGACATCATTTGAATCAATTGGAGATGTACCTGTGGATGTATTTCAAGGCCTACCTTCAAACTCAGTGCCTCTTTGCTTGACATCATGGAAAAATCAAAAGAAATCAGCCAAGACCTCAGAAAAACAATTGTAGACCTCCATAAGTCTGGTTCATCCTTGGGAGCAATTTCCAAACGCGTGAAGGTACCACGTTCATTTGTACAAACAATAGTACACAAGTATAAACACCATGGGACCACGCAGCCGTCAAACCGCTCAGGAAGGAGACACGTTCTGTCTCCTAGAGATGAACGTACTTTGGTGCGAAAGGTGCAAATCAATCCCAGAACAACAGCAAAGGACCTTGTGAAGATGCTGGAGGGAACAGGTACAAAAGTATCTATATCCACAGTAAAACGAGTCCTATATCGACATAACCTGGAAGGCCGCTCAGCAAGGAAGAACCCACTGCTCCAAAACTGGTATAAAAAAGCCAGACTACGGTTTACAACTGCACATGGGGACAAAGATCGTACTTTTTGGAGAAATGTCCTCTGGTCTGATGAAAAAAAAATAGAACTGTTTGGCCATAATGACCATCGCTATGTTTGGAGGAAAAAGGTGGGGGGGGGCTTGCAAGCCGAAGAACACCATCCCAACCATGAAGCACGGGGGTGGCAGCATCATGCTGTGGGGGTGCTCTGCTGCAGGAGGGACTGGTGCACTTCACAAAATGAATGGCATCATGAGGAAAGGAAATTATGTGGATATATTGAAGCAACATCTCAAGACATCAGTCAGGAAGTTAAAGCTTGGTTGCAAATGGGTCTTCTAAAATTACAATGACCCCAAGCATACTTCCAAAGTTCTGGCAAAATGGCTTAAGGAAAAAAAGTCAAGGTATTAGAGTGGCCATCACAAAGTCCTGACCTCAATCCTATAGAAAATGTTTGGGCAGAACTGAAAAAGCGTGTGCGAGCAAGGAGGCCTACAAACCTGACTCAGATACACCAGCTCTGTCAGGAGGAATGGGCCAAAATTCACCCAACTTATTGTGGAAGGCTACCCAAAACGTTTGACCCAAGTTAAACAATTTAAAGGCATTGCTACCAAATACTAATTGAGTGTATGTGAACTTCTGACCCACTGGGAATGTGATGAAAGAAATAAAAGCTGAAATAAATAATTCTCTCTACTATTATTCTGACATTTCACATTCTTAAAATAAAGTGGTGATCCTAACTGACCTAAGGCAGGGAATTTTTACTTGGATTAAATGTCATGAATTGTGAAAAACTGAGTTTAAATGTATTTGGCTAAGGTGTATGTAAACTTCCGACTTCAACTGTAATCTTTATATGAAAACCACTCTCATTTAGAAGGTTAACATCACATGACATCTTTTCACAAATAGTTTAATCACATACGTTTCACAATATTTATATGTAAACCTGACAGCTGGGAAATGTACACATTAAGAGATATAGTTGTGTGTCAAACAACTTCGACAGGATTGTTCTTTAAATGTCCACGGACCATTCCCACATTCTCAAAAATAGAAATTTTGGGGATTAGCAGTTTTGAACAAAGAGAATCTCTTTGCGCTGGTAGACTCTCTCACTCAATACTGCATGGCAGTTTCTACCAGGTATTTATGACAGTTGTAAAACCTGACGTGGGAGAGAGAGAGAGAGAGAAGGGGGGAGCCACAATATACATCCAAAAAGCCAAATCTTGACAGTGAGAGTCTTTTCAGGAGAGAGGAGATCCTCATGGCCGTTTACAGCACAGGAGTATCTGTCTGTATCCTCACTGCTGACTGGGTCTAGGTACAGGTAGATATTTTGGTATTTGGTTTGGTGAGACGTTGCCTGTTCTTGTACCAGATGTAGCTGGGGTTGTCAGTCAGAGTACTGGTGGTGCTTCAGGTCAATGCCGATCTCTGTCCCTCTGTCACTGTTGTTGGAACATTTGCCTTCGGGCCTGTGATTAAAACAAACGACAACCATTGTAATCAAATGACACCAGACATTCATATTACATACAGACTGTCATTTGTAATGTACTGTATCATGTCAAATTAAAACAGATTTCCAAAGGCTTTAATGTAACTGATAAAGCATTACAAAATAGTGTACCTGTGACAGACAGCCTGACTCCAGGACTGCCAGAATATCTCTCACTTGTCACACTTTGAAAGACATGACCTTGTATGATCTGAGTCTTGAATGTGAACCAGTATTCAGCTGAGTCTCTCTCACGTCTGTGATTCTCAGGTGCAGTTACTCACTCTGTCCCCATAGTACTCCACACGATCATCATTCTGAGGTTTCACACCAGTCTATCTATAGCACCATGATGTCTCTGTGACTGTATGACCTCTGGGATATGTGTAAGAGCAGGACAGATCCACTGTTGACCCCTTCAAGGCACAGATACTCTGAGTGGTGTAAGTGACACTCCAACCTTCCTGCCCCAGTATCACTGCAACACAATCACACATAAAAAATATATTAAATTATGCACAAACATATTAGCTCACACAGACAGAGTTTTTCAACACTTTGTTGTCGTAGTTGCTAAGTTCAGTGTGAATAACAACCATGGAGAAGCATCACGAGATGTATTGTTGTCTCTACTTTCTTGCCCTTTGTGCTTTTGTCTGTGCCCAATAATGTTTGTACCGTCTTGTGTGCTTCTACCATGTTGTGTTGCTACCATGCTGTTGTCATGTTGTGTTGCTACCATGTTGTTGTCATGTTGTGTTGCTACCATGCTGTGTTGTTGTGTGTTGCTGCCTTGCTATGTTGTTGTCTTAGGTCTCTCTTGTCATGATGTGTACTTTGTTGTATATTTATATATATATATATATCGGGGTAGGCCTTTTCCCTTTTGGTAGGCCGTTATTGACTTGCATAGTTAAATAAAGGTTAAATAAAAAAATGTAAATCCCTCTGTTTTATTCTCATGATTATAACGCTGATGGTACTTCACATGACCTGCATACTCTGGTTCCTGTTGTAAATCTAAACTTGTATTCAGCAGTCACTCTCTCTCAGTCCTGTGATTCTCAGGGTGGAGTCCTTGTCTGTAGTTGGATGGTACTTCACATGACCTGCCTACTCTGGGTCCTGGCTTAGATCTGTAGTAACTCCAGACTCCCATTTGTTCAACCAGGATACTTCTGTGACGTTATTCCAGCTGGGATGTCTATACGTGCAGGTAATGTCCACTGTTGACCCCTTCAAGGCACATATACTCCTCTTGGTGTAAGTCACATTCAAACAGCTCTGACCATGAACACCTGAAACAAAATGTATCTGATCAATTCCTCAAACGATAATGAGACGATTTCATGTGTTTTAGATGTATTGAACTGGTTCATTTAAAATTAATAAAAAATATAGACACATACAGTGCATTCGGAAAGTATTCAGACCCCTTGACTTTTTCCACATTTTGTTACGTTACAGCCTTATTAAAAAAAGTATTATTCTAAAACAGTATAACATGATAACATACCATCAGCCATTTTCTACCTTTTCTATTATTCTGTATAATTTCTACTAGTGTTACAGATTTGTCTGTTTTTCCCCACATGTTCTACTATTGGTCCACAGGCCTTAATGATTGATACTTAAGATGATTATTATAGGAGAGTCCAGACTCACACACTGTAGGAGTGAGAAAATCCTCATGGTCTTTTACAGCACAGGAGTAACTGTCTGTAGAGTAACGCCAGTACAGTAGAGTATTACAGGAGTATTGTTGGGAGGTATGGAGATGTTGTCCGTTCTTGTACCAGATGTAGGTGGGGTTGGGGTTGTCAGTCAGAAGACAGGTGGTGCTACAGGTCAGTGTTCTCTTCTTTTCCTCTGTGGAGGAAGACACCTTCACCTGCAGCTCTGAATGATTCTAATGAATTATTGTAATTTGATATTATATATTACCTGTAGATATTATATATTACCAGTAGATATAATATATTCCCTGTAGATATTATATATTACCTGTATATATTATATATTACCTGTATATATTATATATTACCAGTAGATATTATATATTACCTGTATATATTATATATTACCAGTAGATATAATATATTCCCTGTAGATATTATATATTACCTGTATATATTATATATTACCAGTAGATATTATATATTACCTGTATATATTATATATTACCAGTAGATATAATATATTCCCTGTAGATATTATATATTACCTGTATATATTATCAGTAGATATTATATATTACCAGTAGATATATATTACCTGTATATATTATATATTACCAGTAGATATAATATATTCCCTGTAGATATTATATATTACCTGTATATATTATCAGTAGATATTATATATTACCAGTAGATATATATTACCTGTAGATATTTTATATTACCTGTAGATATTATATATTACCTGTATATGTTCTGACACAGAACATCTAAAACAGTAGTAGGCCCATTAATTTATTCAATTAGTTTATTATATTATTATTACTATACTGAACAACAATAGAAACACAACATGCAACAATTTATATGATTTTACTGAGTTACAGTTCATATAAACAAATCAGTAAACTGTTCTAAATGAATTATGCCCTAATCTATGGATGTCACATGACTGGGAATACAGATATGCATCTGTTGATCACAGATACCTTTAAGAATAAAATGGTAGTCAGTATCTGGTGTGACCACCATTTACCTCATGCAGTGCGACACATCTCCTTCACATAAGACAATAGATTTCATGTATTTTTGTATTGAATACATGTGTTCTGGAAATTACCACCAGGGCCTCAAAGTCAAACTTAAATGAATCATTCTTTATTATCAGCAAGCTGGAAAGGTTCCAACAAACTTAATGCACCGTAGTACACGTCCTTCAGGAGCTCTTTCGGGGCAGTCCCGTTAGTTCTTTTATACACTGCTTACACAGACAAGTTATACATGCATGATATACATTATTCATCATTAACGTTTGGTTCCTGCATGTGACTGGCACCGTCTCCTATCTTAACTTACAGAACATATACTGGGCATTCTGCCAAAAGGTCTGAGGGGGTCATGACCTTCTCCCCCTCATAGCTCTAACCAGCAGCTACAGGAACCAATGATTATATGAGACAAGATGTACAATCCAAGGCTCTCTCTTCAGACATTTCCCTCATACATGAATATCCACCTACTATTGTTGAAACACAATTCTACATTATTTAAAGGATAATAGGAGTTAATGAAATAAGATACAGCTCTGAACACCCCCACCCCACCACACACACACTGCACTCCTACTCCAAGACGCTTGATACATATGGATCCAGAGCTGCATATTATCTACACAGGTTACCATGGTAATCAGACTTAGTAAACTGTTAGAGAATGGGAGATGGATGACTCTTTACAAGATGTTTTCTATTGAAACTGTATTTAGGGATCTGGAACCCGTGCAGGAGAGGGAGATAAAAAACAACACATTTGTGCTTCCTGGTGTTTTATCAGTGACCCTGAATGACCAAAGCACTTTCCACATAGACAGGGGTAAGATTTCTCTCCTGTGTGTATTCGCTGGTGTCTAGTCAGCTCTACTGATTGAATGAAGTTCTTCCCACACTGATCACAGCTATAAGGCTTCTCTCCTGTGTGTATGCGCTGGTGTGTGATCAGGTGTCCTGACTGAATGAAGCTCTTCCCACACTGATCACAGCTATATGGCTTCTCTCCTGTGTGTAGGCGTTGGTGTGTAGTCAGGTCTCCTGATTGATTGAAGCTCTTCCCACACTGATCACAGCCATAAGGCTTCTCTCCTGTGTGTATGCGTTTGTGTGTAGTCAGTGATCCTGAATGATTGAAGCTCTTCCCACACCGATCACAGCTATAAGGCTTCTCTCCTGTGTGTATGCGTTGGTGTTCAGTCAGGGATCCTGAATGATTGAAGCTTTTCCCACACCGATCACAGCTATAAGGCTTCTCTCCTGTGTGTATGCGTTGGTGTGTAATCAGGGATCCTGAATGATTGAAGCTTTTCCCACACTGATCACAGCTATAAGGCTTCTCTCCTGTGTGTATGCGTTGGTGTGTAGTCAGGGTGGAATCTCGAGCAAAGCTCTTCCCACACTGATCACAGCTATAAGGCTTATCTCCTCTGTGTATTCGCTGGTGTGTAGTCAGGGTGAAATCTCGAGCAAAGCTCTTCCCACACTGATCACAGCTATAAGGCTTCTCTCCTGTGTGTATGCGTTGGTGTAAAGTCAGGTGTCCTGACTGATTGAAGCTCTTCCCACACTGATTACAGCTGTAAGGCTTCTCTCCTGTGTGTAGGCGTTTGTGTGTAGTCAGGTCTCCTGATCGAATGAAGCTCTTCCCACAATGATCACAGCTATAAGGTTTCTCTCCTGTGTGTATGCGCTGGTGTGTAGTCAGTTGTCCTGAATTATTGACACTCTTCCCACACTGATCACAGCGATACGGCTTCTCTCCTGTGTGTATGCGTTGGTGTCTAGTCAGGTCTCCTGATCGACTGAAGCTCTTCCCACACTGATCACAGCTGTAAGGCTTCTCTCCTGTGTGTATGCGTTTGTGTATAGTCAGGTGTCCTGATTTCTTAAAGCTCTTCCCACACTGATCACAGGTATAAGGCTTCTCTCCTGTGTGTATGTGTTTAGTCTGGGCTCCTGATTGATTGAGGTATTTCCCACAATCAAAGCAGGTGTAAGGTATCTCCCCTGTATGAATTTTCCGATGAGAATTTAAGGTTTTAGATGCAGCTGAACTCTTCCCACACTGAGAGCAGTGGTACAGTTTCTCACCGGTGTGAATCCGCTCATGAATTATCAATTCCTTCTGTTTAGCAAAACTCTTCCCACAGTCAGAACAGCAGTGGTGAGGTTTCTTCCCTATACGTTTCTGCTGGTGTTTCTTGAGGTGTTCTGATCTGGAGAAACTCTGCTCTTTCTTGTCAGCATCATGACATTGTTGAGGCTCCCCAGGTGATAAGCCCCTCCCACTAAGAGAGCAACGGTTAGGGCTGTCCCCTGTGAAACAGAGACATTTAATCATTAAGTTTTGCAAATATTGGTCCATAAACAGATCGGTATTTCCATTAAATGAATGCCTTTTGCGTCCTTTTGATATTTTTCCAGTAATAATTGTGCACCAATATTCCATTTTAAATCTATGTTATATTAAATAAAGTGTCATTTAATACAGAACACATGGAGTATTTTATTTATTAGATTGTTTATATGAATAAAAACTTGCTAAAGTGACACAATTCAGCATTTTGACAGGTCCCTCCGTCAACCCTTCTTAACGTCTAGAAAGATTTTAACCCAACAAGTACAATAATTACTCCTAGGTTTACCATCATTGAGTACGGTTACAAGCACAGAATAATATGATTATTGTGAATAGTCAATTAGTATAGGAGTTTGATTTAAACGTTGACAAGCTTGGAAAATAGAACAATTTCACGTCATAAACCTGTTTATATGGACAGATCTGAAATCAGGCTACCTGATGGGACTTTGATAAATGCAAAAAATAGGCAATCAAAATAAAGGTTCTACAACAGCGACCATGTTATTTTAAACATATTTGATTGAGTTCGGATAAATAAAGCTGCATATTTTCAGTTTTTCCTGAACTCACTGCACTCTGTCAAAAGAAGTTAGCTGGCGCTGCTTGTGTTAGAACATGCAGATTAAATACACCTCTATAACTCTGATTAAAGTGTTTACATGTCCTAATCATTCTAAAGATTGATCAGAAAACCAGGTGTTTTTAAAGGCGTATGCTTCCTTCTGTTATGACCTTACAAATATTAAGATCTGCAGAGTAAGGTGTTTACATGACTAATGCCAAACTCAGCCTACTGACATAATCAGATTCATAGGAAATAATTAGTGTGCATGTAAAGCACTAGTTATTTGGTTACCAGTGGTGTGAAGTGTAGTATCTGGGATCTACATCTGTTTATATTAGTTACTATGCTGTTACTAAGCGGTGATGTATTACGACAGTGTTACGTTACTACACCTAATAGGAAATGCACATGCGCACTAGTGTGCCCGGGAACTGTAGAGCACGAGAGGTTTTGACTAAACGAAAACTAACTACTCCCGTCTCCTGCCTAATCATTTCTCCACAACACAAATATTACATGAAGTACTGAAGTAAAAATACTTTAAAGTACTACATAAGTCTTTTTTTTGACAACTTTTGCTTCACTACATTGCTAAAGAAAATAATTTTTACTCCATACATTTTCCTGACACCCAAAAGTATTCATTACATTTTGAATGCTTAGCAGAACAGGAAAATTGTCCAATTCACACACTTATCAAGACAACATGCCTGGTCATCCCTACTGCCTCTGATCTGGTGGACTCACTAAACACAAATGCTTTGTTTGTAAATGATGTCTGAGTGTTGGACTGAGCCCCTGGCTATCTGTAAATGATGTCTGAGTGTTGGACTGAGCCCCTGGCTATCTGTAAATGATGTCTGAGTGTTGGACTGAGCCCCTGGCTATCTGTAAATGATGTCTGAGTGTTGGACTGAGCCCCTGGCTATCTGTAAATGATGTCTGAGTGTTGGACTGAGCCCCTGGCTATCTGTAAATGATGTCTGAGTGTTGGACTGAGCCCCTGGCTATCTGTAAATTATGTCTGAGTGTTGGACTGAGCCCCTGGCTATCTGTAAATGATGTCTGAGTGTTGGACTGAGCCCCTGGCTATCTGTAAATGATGTCTGAGTGTTGGACTGAGCCCCTGGCTATCTGTAAATGATGTCTGAGTGTTGGACTGAGCCCCTGGCTATCTGTAAATGATGTCTGAGTGTTGGACTGAGCCCCTGGCTATCTGTAAATGATGTCTGAGTGTTGGACTGAGCCCCTGGCTATCTGTAAATGATGTCTGAGTGTTGGACTGAGCCCCTGGCTATCTGTAAATGATGTCTGAGTGTTGGACTGAGCCCCTGGCTATCTGTAAATGATGTCTGAGTGTTGGAGGGTGCCCCTGGCTATCTGTAAATGATGTCTGAGTGTTGGACTGAGCCCCTGGCTATCTGTAAATGATGTCTGAGTGTTGGACTGAGCCCCTGGCTATCTGTAAATGATGTCTGAGTGTTGGACTGAGCCCCTGGCTATCTGTAAATGATGTCTGAGTGTTGGACTGAGCCCCTGGCTATCTGTAAATAATGTCTGAGTGTTGGACTGAGCCCCTGGCTATCTGTAAATGATGTCTGAGTGTTGGACTGAGCCCCTGGCTATCTGTAAATAATGTCTGAGTGTTGGACTGAGCCCCTGGCTATCTGTAAATAATGTCTGAGTGTTGGACTGAGCCCCTGGCTATCTGTAAATAATGTCTGAGTGTTGGACTGAGCCCCTGGCTATCTGTAAATGATGTCTGAGTGTTGGACTGAGCCCCTGGCTATCTGTAAATTATGTCTGAGTGTTGGACTGAGCCCCTGGCTATCTGTAAATAATGTCTGAGTGTTGGACTGAGCCCCTGGCTATCTGTAAATGATGTCTGAGTGTTGGACTGAGCCCCTGGCTATCTGTAAATGATGTCTGAGTGTTGGAGGGTGCCCCTGGCTATCTGTAAATGATGTCTGAGTGTTGGACTGAGCCCCTGGCTATCCGTAAATGATGTCTGAGTGTTGGACTGAGCCCCTGGCTATCTGTAAATCATGTCTGAGTGTTGGACTGAGCCCCTGGCTATCTGTAAATGATGTCTGAGTGTTGGACTGAGCCCCTGGCTATCTGTAAATAATGTCTGAGTGTTGGACTGAGCCCCTGGCTATCTGTAAATGATGTCTGAGTGTTGGACTGAGCCCCTGACTATCTGTAAATCATGTCTGAGTGTTGGACTGAGCCCCTGGCTATCTGTAAATTATGTCTGAGTGTTGGACTGAGCCCCTGGCTATCTGTAAATGATGTCTGAGTGTTGGACTGAGCCCCTGGCTATCTGTAAATAATGTCTGAGTGTTGGACTGAGCCCCTGGCTATCTGTAAATGATGTCTGAGTGTTGGACTGAGCACCTGGCTATCTGTAAATGATGTCTGAGTGTTGGACTGAGCACCAGGCTATCTGTAAATAATGTCTGAGTGTTGGACTGAGCCCCTGGCTATCTGTAAATTATGTCTGAGTGTTGGACTGAGCCCCTGACTATCTGTAAATGATGTCTGAGTGTTGGACTGAGCCCCTGGCTATCTGTAAATGATGTCTGAGTGTTGGACTGAGCCCCTGGCTATCTGTAAATGATGTCTGAGTGTTGGACTGAGCCCCTGGCTATCTGTAAATAATGTCTGAGTGTTGGACTGAGCCCCTGGCTATCTGTAAATGATGTCTGAGTGTTGGACTGAGCCCCTGGCTATCTGTAAATGATGTCTGAGTGTTGGACTGAGCCCCTGACTATCTGTAAATGATGTCTGAGTGTTGGACTGAGCCCCTGGCTATCTGTAAATTATGTCTGAGTGTTGGACTGAGCCCCTGGCTATCTGTAAATGATGTCTGAGTGTTGGACTGAGCCCCTGGCTATCTGTAAATGATGTCTGAGTTTTTGACAGAGCCCCTGACTATCTGTAAATGATGTCTGAGTGTTGGACTGTGCCCCTGACTATCTGTAAATGATGTCTGAGTGTTGGACTGAGCCCCTGGCTATCTGTAAATGATGTCTGAGTGTTGGACTGTGCCCCTGACTATCTGTAAATGATGTCTGAGTGTTGGACTGAGCCCCTGACTATATGTAAATTAAAAAAATAAGAAAATGGTGCCGTCTGCTTTGCCTAATATAAGGAATTTAAAATGATTTATACTTTTACTTTTGATACTTAAGTATTTTAGCAATTACATTTACTTTTGATACTGAAGTATATTTAAAACCAAATACTTTTAGACTTTAACATAAGTAGTATTTTACTGGGTGACTTTCACTTGACATTCACTTTTTCTATTAAGTTACCTTTACTTTTACTCAAGTTTGACAATTGTGTACTTCTTCCACCACTGTTGGTTACTTTGACAGTCATTTATTTATTTCATGTGATGAGTGATTAATTTACATATGTCCCTCATTTTAAGGTTAACTCTGTTACATGAATTCTACACTTGTTTTAATATGGTGCAACTGTTCCTTCATTTTTTTGTAGCAAAATGCTTTATGAAGTTGAACATGTGCTCTTTATGACAGAATGTCAAAATGAGGTGAAATCTAAATATGGTGGAACGACCAGATATTTTCATCATTATATAATTAATCAATGAATTGTTACAGAAACAAACTGTGTCTAATCCACACACCATGGTTCTTACTTAATGAAATCTCCATGTTCCTCTTCTCCTCTCTCAGTTCCACTCTGCCCTGGTGTTTGCCTGCAGTCGACCAGATCCAGCAGTAAAGTACAGGGAGGCGGTCGACCTGTGGTCTCCTGGAGGGTGGAGGGGAAAGGGCTAGCTTTGTCCTGTTGGCCGCAAGAAGTATTTTACATAGATTACCATTAAACCAAATATTGTATTAATTCAGTCTAAACCTCTGATTTGGGTGCATCCTTCGAATATCTAATTTTTCCTGTAATGTTCAATCGTTCAAAACAACCCACAAATCTAAGAGCATTGGATTGGTGGAGGAATGGGCTAGTTTCCACCATATTTCTTATACCAGTCATTTAATATCAAACAACACGGAATAGGAGAAGCAAGAGGGATAACTGGGCCCAAAATCTGGCTTCTGGCTTTTTTGATCATATTTACATTTTCGTAACGAGTTGGTTGTTAGGAGTGTATTGGTAAAAGTAGGACACGTGACATCCTGACAACTTTGAGTAGAAAAAAAAACTTTATATGAGAGTAGTGCCTGGTCACTAGTTACCACAAAAAAAGTTATAAACCCTGCACATTTCTACAATTAATTTTATTAAAATGTCATTTTAACCCCAACCATACTTCTAACTTTATACCTAACCCTAAATAAACAACATATTAGACAATTGACTTAGTGGCTGTGGTATATAGTAGCAACAAAGGTCCCACCTGTTCTTGCCTCTTTCCGATTGCCTTCCATTTTTGAATAAATGTATTTTCTTTGTTAGAACGGCCACTTGAGTATCTGGTTAAATAATGGATAATGTATTCGAAATCAGTGAAGCGATGTGAACATGTGCACACTTTGGGAGGAAGGAGAGATAATTAGTTCATAGTCACAGATTCCTAAACATGATATAGTAGCAGGCTACTTTGTTGAAGTTAAAAAAAATCCCAACAAGTTTTACCATCATGTTTTTTTTTGTCCAGCCGTTTTAACCGAACACAGGAATGTGGAGAATCAAAGATTATGAAAACCTGGTCTAGACATTTTATGTTATTTATGTTATTTTATTCACTGTTAAAACCAGACTTACCTGATCCATTGTGGAAGCTACTGTTTCTTTGTATGACATGAAAGGTTGTAGGCCACAACAGTACAGTTAGACTGCTTTGCTGTTGGCTTCTTCTTTAAGGTTTTATGGTAGACTACACCTATTGTTGTATCGCCCGCCACCTACTGTACAATGAAGGAAAAATACCCTTCTTTTTCAAGACCTCTGCAAACCGTCGTGGCATGCTGTCAATTAACTTCTGGGCCACATCCTGACTGATGGCAGCCCATTCTTGCATAATCAATGCTTGGAGTTTGTCAGAATTTGTGGGTTTTTGTTTGTCCACCCGCCTCTTGACGATTGACCACAAATTCTCAATGGGATTAAGGTCTGGGGAGTTTCCTGGCCATGGACCCAAAATATCAATGTTTTGTTCTCCAAGCCACTTAGTTATCCCTTTTGCCTTATGGCAAGGTGCTGGAAAAGGCATTGTTCGTCACCAAACTGTTCCTGCATGGTTGGGAGAAGTTGCTCTCGGATGATGTGTTGGTACCATTCTTTATTCATGGCTGTGTTCTTAGGCAAAATTGTGATTGAGCCCACTCCCTTGGCTGAGAAGCAACCCCACACATGAATGGTCTCAGGATGCTTTACTGTTGGCATGACACAGGACTGATGGTAGGTCTCACCTTGTCTTCTCCGGACAAGCTTTTTCCGGATGCCCCAAACAATCGGAAAGGGGATTCATCAGAGAAAATGGCTTTACCCCAGTCATCAGCAGTCCAATCCCTGTACCTTCTGCAGAATATCAGTCTGTCCCTGATGTTTTTCCTGGAGAGAAGTGGCTTCTTTGCTGCCCTTCTTGACACCAGGTCATCCTCCAAAAGTCTTTGCCTTACTGTGCGTGCAGATGCACTCACACCTGCCTACTGCCATTCCTGAGCAAGCTCTGTACTGGTGGTGCCCCGATCCCGATTCAGTTCATTTGCATGGCAAAGAGGGACTTTGCAATTAATTGCAATTCATCTGATCACACTTCATAACATTCTGGAGTATATGCAAATTGCCATCATACAAACTGAAGCAGCAGACTTTGTGAAAATTAATATTTGTGTCATTCTCAAAACTTTTTGCCACGATTGTATATAGACAGGATTCCTCGTAATGCCTCTGCTGTAAAATCCCTGAGTCCCAAAACACGTTCAGCTGCACTCACAATTGATGCCTATTTTCTCAGATTTCGTCTTTGTTTGTGCTGTGCAGTTTAGAACCAATAAGCAATAAACCAGGGACGCCACTTTTGTTTTAGAAGTAGGATCACATAACCTGGCGGGGGCCTGGGGGTCCTCTACCAGAATTTTGATAAATGCCCACAGTCATCAAGCTAGGTAACATATAGTTTGTTAATAGATTCCATTTAAAAATGTTTGTGATTAATAAGACAGAACTAGATCACAGGTCATTCAGTAATAAATATTGTGTTGCACCTTTAACCAATAGCCTAACAAATGAACAACTTTTGAAAAAATACAGACTTTTGATTGTCTTTATTAAGACGTCCTCTATATCAAATGGGCTTGGACTGGCTGGTCTGAATATTTTCCGAACGCACTGTATGTTAGGCTATGATGGTGAGCGAGCATTGCGCCTTTTCATTATCCATAAGTAACAAGTTCTGGCCTGGTTTAGATCTTATCTGTCGGAAAGATATCAGTTTGTCGCTGTGAATGGTTTGTCCTCTGACAAATTAACTGTACATTTCGGTGTTCCTCAAGGTTCTGTTTTGGTACCACTATTGTTTTCACTATATATTTTACCTCTTCGGGATGTCATTCGAAAACATAATGTTAACTTTCACTGCTATGCAGATGACACACAGCTGTACATTTCAATGAAACATGGTGAAGCCCCAAAATTGCCCTCGCTAGAAGCCTGTGTTTGAGACATAAGGAAGTGGATGGCTGCAAACTTTCTACTTTTAAACTCGGACAAAACAGAGATGCTTGTTCTAGGTCCCAAGAAACAAAGAGATCTTCTGTTGAATCTGATAATTAATCTTGATAGTTGTAAAGTCGTCTCAAATAAAACTGTGATGGACCTAGGCGTTACTCTGGACCCTGATCTCTCTTTTGACGAACATATCAAGTCTGTTTCAAGGACAGCTTTTTTCCATCTACGTAACATTGCAAAAGTCAGAAACCTTCTGTCCAAAAATTATGCAGAAAAATTAATCCAGGCTTTTGTTACTTCTAGGTTAGACTACTGCAATGCTCTACTTTCCGGCTACCCGGATAAAGCACTAAATAAACTTCAGTTAGTGCTAAATACGGCTGCTAGAATCCTGACTAGAACCCCAAAATTTGATCATATTACTCCAGTGCTAGCCTCCCTACACTGGCTTCCTGTTAAGGCAAGGGCTGATTTCAAGGTTTTACTGCTAACCAACAAAGCATTACATGGGCTTGCTCCTACCTATCTTTCCGATTTGGTCCTGCGTACATACCTACACGTACGCTACAGTCACAAGACGCAGGCCTCCTAATTGTCCCTAGAATTTCTAAGCAAACAGCTGGAGGCAGGGCTTTCTCCTATAGAGCTCCATTTTTATGGAATGGTCTGCCTACCCATGTGAGAGACGCAGACTCGGTCTCAACCTTTAAGTCTTTACTGAAGACTCATCTCTTCAGTAGGTCCTATGATTGAGTGTAGTCTGGCCCAGGAGTGGAAGGTGAATGGAAAGGCTCTGGAGCAACGAACCGCCCTTGCTGTCTCTGCCTGGCCGGTTCCCCTCTCTCCACTGGGATTCTCTGCCTCTAACCCTATTACAGGGGCTGAGTCACTGGCTTACTGGTGCTCTTTCATGCCGTTCCTAGGAGGGGTGCGTCACTTGAGTGGGTTGAGTCACTGATGTGATCTTCCTGTCTGGGTTGGCGCCCCCCCTTGGGTTGTGCCGTGGCGGAGATCTTTGTGAGCTATACTCGGCCTTGTCTCAGGATGGTAAGTTGGTGGTTGAAGTTATCCCTCTAGTGGTGTGTGGACTGTGCTTTGGCAAAGTGGGTGGGGATATATCCTTCCTGTTTGGCCCTGTCCGGGGGTATCATTGGATGGGGCCACAGTGTCTCCTGACACCTCCTGTCTCAGACTCCAGTATTTATGCTGCAGTAGTTTATGTGTCGGGGGGCTAAGGTCAGTTTGTTATATCTGGAGTACTTCTCCTGTCTTATCCGGTGTCCTGTGTGAATTTAAGTATGCTCTCTCTAATTCTCTCTTTCTTTCTCTCTCTCGGAGGACCTGAGCCCTAGGACCATGCCTCAGGACTACCTGGCATGATGACTCCTTGCTGTCCCCAGTCCACCTGGCCGTGCTGCTGCTCCAGTTTCAACTGTTCTGCCTGCGGCTATGGAACCCTGACCTGTTCACCGGACGTGCTACCTGTCCCAGACCTGCTGTTTTCAACTCTCTAGAGACAGCAGGAGCAGTAGAGATACTCTTAATGATCGGCTATGAAAAGCCAACTGACATTTACTCCTGAGGTGCTGACTTGCTGCACCCTTGACAACTACTGTGATTATTATTATTTGACCATGCTGGTCATTTATGAACATTTGAACATCTTGGCCATGTTCTGTTATAATCTCCACCCGGCACAGCCAGAAGAGGACTGGCCACCCCTCATAGCCTGGTTCCTCTCTAGGTTTCTTCCTAGGTTTTGGCCTTTCTAGGGAGTTTTTCCTAGACACCGTGCTTCTACACCTGCATTGCTTTTTGTTTGGAGTTTTAGGCTGGGTTTCTGTACATCACTTTGAGATATCAGCTGATGTAAGAAGGGCTATATAAATACATTTGATTTGAAGTATTGATTACCAATTTGTCTCTGCCTGCAAATCGTCATCCTAAACGGTAGGCTATATCCTATAGGAATTTGCAAAACGTAGCAAGTGTCGCTGTCATCATTCTTGCTGCTTTCAGGTGCACATGTGGTCTCAATATCATAGAGTAGGCTGTAGGCTATGCATTTTCCAAGAAGCACGGGGCAGTGATCTTTCCAAAGAAATGTACTTCCTAAATATGTCTGTGATTAGGCTATAGTTTACTAAATTGCCAAGAAATAGTCCTAAATCTTGATCACCCTTTATTTCTCCGTCTGAAGATCTTCCCACTCCTAAAAGGTAGGCTGTAACAACAGCTCAAGAGAAAGTGCAAGTCTCTCCAACTCTGCTCTCTTCAAACTACATCTAGCATACTGGCTGATATAGCCCTGTAATACAATATAAGGGCCATGTGAGAATCTCTGCTAATTTAACATATTTCTTAAGTCATATTTTGCACATTTGACATCGCTTTTAGGGCGCAATATTGCTGGGACCATGGTTGGCAAGTGAGCTGCGTCACATACGCCACTGCGGTTGTGTTCGGGACCAGTTCTTACAGTAGAGGGCGGGTAGAGGGCGGGTGTCGGAAAGAAATTCAGCGGGTGCGTGTGGGAGCGGGATGAAGAAACCCGTGTGCACCATGACAGAGAAGCCTGTAACAGAGCTGTTTATTACTGTGTCAGTGTGAAAGTAGGGAATTGGCTAGGGAAACTGACAGATCATTAACGTTACATTGCCATACTGACTAATAAAACTCACACATTTAATATATGAACATACAAACACCATATTACGATTACGGACTAACATTTTAGGCTTGAACAAATATTGTGTTGCAATTCTGACATGCAATAATACCTTTCAGAGTTTTGTCAATTTCATCTCAACAACAAAAAAGAACGAACACCAAACGGCCTGTGAAAAAGCATAACACGGTATAAAAACTCTGAAGTCAAGGAAACCAGAAAGAGGTATCCTGTACGTTTTCAAGTTAAAAGTCTCCATTCTCTATTACTCCCCAGTTGAGTTTACTTCACATTTAGGTAGATAATGTAATGGATGTGTTTGCCAGCGTGAGTCTAGACAGCACTAGCTGTATTATGCCTACAACAGTTTAGTTCCAGTCCGCTAGGTGTTTCTCTACAGTATGGGCAGATCTCTGGGTGACGTGGACATCCCCATGCATGCACCTTATCAAAGGCTGGGTCTAATCGTGAATGCTGATTGGTTAAAACCGCATTTCAGCCTGTGTCTATTCCATAAATTACCAGCAGCTAAATCTATGACCTTAAAATTCCTATTTACTCTGTTCCATCTGACTTTGCAATCCACTGTCTCATCAGCCCAGCCAGGCACTTTATAAACTTGATCTCCACTATAACAAGCATCTAGACATTATCTCACATTTCGTTTAGTCTAACATTTAGTTTTCAACAGCGGAGATTTGTATAAACCTTGCTGTCTGTCTCTCCGACATTTGCAACATTGTTTATATTGTAATGACCTGACTAGATCATAAATGAACAATTGTCCAGACAGAGGCTTGAGTTTGCGAATTGACGGTTTATTAAACCAACTTTACACAGGCTACTGTTTGGGCCGTAGCACACGCCAAATAAATGACAGATAACCCACAAGCCAATCGTGACCTTCTCTTGTGAAGCCCAGACGTAAGAGAGAGAACAAAGGCGAAACCTGCTCTTAACTTCCAATGCTCCATCCCCCTGCCCAACCCCCCTCCACGCCACTCCGCCAACCGCCAGGATGCCCGGCATCAGAACATTCCAGGCATTCCCGTGATTGGCAGATAGCAGGTTGATTGACATGTCGGACCCCGCGAACACTGGGTACTGGTCAGTACAACACAACCACCTACTAGCCTAACACATAACACACAGCTGTCTGTGCGGGTCGCTACAATATATTCAAATTCGATATCCAGCTGTTCCATTAGTAATGAACGTGTTGGGAGTCGGGAGGAGACTGACAGGCAGCGTTTCTCAGCCAGTCGAAGTCATTAAATCAGCTGGCATCATTTTTATGGATATATACAAAGAAATGTCAATTGAAAAGGTGAAATGAAACGAAGTGCAGCTAGTTTGCAGTCTTTCCAGCTTCAGTTTGAAGTGAATGTGTTAGCTTTGTTGTTGGCTAGCTCCTCTGAACAACAGTGTCCTGACGAGAGAGCACATTTTCTATGCCAGGCGAAATCGCTTCTCATTAGCTCATTGTTATGGATGTATCCAAATAAATGTCACTAGAAAACTGCTTAAAGAAATGCAAATGCAGCTACTTTGCTGTTATTCTGACTAAGTTAGCCGTAGTTGGCTAGCTAGCAAGCAAGGGATAGGAACGTG
>NC_092087.1:84453701-84492713 GCF_045679555.1 Salvelinus alpinus | reverse complement strand
GGCCAGCCAGTGTGGCAATGGAACATTTAGAATGAACAACTGGGTCGCGTCCATAGATACAGAACAAAAAGACTGAACGACTGGGTCACGTCTCTAGCAACCGAACCGTCTCGGGCCTGACAACACCAGTGCCAATATATCGTCCAAATACCCGCATCTCGGGCATTATCACTTAAGTGACTAATTAAATATTGCACCTTCCCATTCTCTGGGCTCTGTCTGCAATCATAACCAGTAGTATAAACCAGGAATAATGAAACAAATAATGATCGATGTTTGGTGAATCTATGAATTATGTATGACCACTGGAGCCTTTACCACAATTCTTTTTTAAATCATATTTTTAAACGTATTTAATCACTCAATCTTGCCAAAGCATATTCTGTGGGAGGGGTTAATATGAATTTAAAATAATTTGACATGATTTATATGAATCGGGGCATGAACATATGGACTTTGAAATGAACACGGGAGAGGTTAAATGTAGGCTAGTCTAAAATAAGCTTATTCCCACACTTTACAATAACTGTTGCAGTGGTCTTAGGTAGTCTCCCTATAGGCTGTTCCCTCCATTGTGACACTGCTGCCCAGTTGAAGAGCTTGTGATCTGCATGCAGCACCACGCGCCTTAGTAAAAGCACCCCTCAGCCTCAGAAGACGCCCTTCTGGAAGCATGTAGCCATAGAGTCATTATACCCTAATGTAGACCTATTTGCCTACTAGCCAAATAAAGTGCAGAGCATGCATGATGCGTGCAACTCATCATTCCAACATATTTGAACATTTAATTCATCCTGCATGAAAAACTACACCTGATACTTCAATAAAGCAGTAAAAAGCACTTATTATAACAGATGTGTAGCACTGTAAGACACGTGTTTCTCTGTTGTTGTTTTAAACCTGTTTTATTCTCAGGACCAGGACTACAACATTGAGTGTTGGGACCCAGGCCAACAACATATCCTGGTCTCTATTCTCAGGACCAGGACTACAACATTGAGTATTGGGACTCAGGCCAACAACATATCCTGGTCTCTATTCTCAGGACCAGGACTACAACATTGAGTATTGGGACACAGGGCAACAACATATCCTGGTCTCTATTCTCAGGACCAGGACTACAACATTGAGTATTGGGACACAGGGCAACAACATATCCTGGTCTCTATTCTCAGGACCAGGACTACAACATCGAGTGTTGGGACCCAGGCCAACAACATATCCTGGTCTCTTCTACATAATACAACTAAATATAAAAAAATACATGTTTAAATAAATGAATATACAATCAGCAATGTAAAACAAATGAAGAAAACATAAAACCACATTCCAGATATGTTTTACAATGACATTTACATGCAATCATTCGTTCTGCGTAACAAATCACCAATAGTAAGGTATAAGATATTATCAAGTGTATTTTCAGAGTGAAGAGAGAGAAGTTTGGTAGGAGAACTTACTGGCCGTGAGAAAACCGAAGAGTGTGAGGTCTGTGGTTGACATGACCTATAAGTACTGATGGGCAGAGCTGGCTTTCTGCCCCCATGATGCCTCTTCCTAACAACCAACACATCATTTGATTAACAATACAAATTTGTGAAAGTCTTTTTGGAGCACACTTAATATACAGTACCAGTCAAAAGTTTGGACACACCTACTCATTCAAGGGTTTTTCTTTATTTTTACTATTTTCTACATTGTAGAATAATAGTGAAGGCATCAAAACTATGAAATAACACATATGGAATCATTGTTAAACAAATCAAAATATATTTGATATTCTTCAAATTAGCCACCCTTTGCCTTGATGAAAGCTTGGGACACTCTTGGAATTCTCTCAACCAGCTTCGAGGTAGGCACCTGTAATGCATTTCAAT
Source organism: Salvelinus alpinus (assembly GCF_045679555.1). Classification (NCBI taxonomy): domain Eukaryota; kingdom Metazoa; phylum Chordata; class Actinopteri; order Salmoniformes; family Salmonidae; genus Salvelinus; species Salvelinus alpinus. The sequence continues at coordinate 84,490,836 of NC_092087.1, read as the reverse complement.
TAACAGGTGTGCCTTGTTAAAAGTTAATTTGTGAAATGTATTTCCTTCTTAATGTGTTTGTGCTAATCAGTTGTGTTGTGACAAGGTAGGGGTGGTATACTGAAGATTTGGTAAAAGACCAAGTCTATATTACTGCAAGAACAGCTCAAATAAGCAAAGAGAAACGACAGTCCATCAAGACTTTAAGACATGAAGGTCAGTCAATCCGGAAAGTGCAATCGCAAAAACCATTGAGCGCTTTGATGAAAATGGCACTCATGAGGACCGCCACAGGAAAGGAAGACCCAGAGTTACCTCTGCTGCAGAGGATAGGTTCATTAGAGTTACCAGCCTCAGAAATCGGTAATTAACTGCACCTCAAATTGCAGCCCAAATAAATGCTTCACAGAGTTCAACTAACAGACACATCTCAACATAACTGTTCAGAGGAGACTGTATGAATCAGGCCTTCATGGTCGAACTGCTGCCAAGAAACCACTACTAAAGGACACAAACAAGAAGAAGAGACTTGCTTGGGCCAAGAAACACGAGCAATGCACAATAGACTTGTGGAAATCTGTCCTTTGGTCTGATGTGTCCAAATTTTAGATTTTTGGTTCCAAAAATCTTTGTGAGACACAGAGTAAGGGAAAGGGGGATACCTTGTCAGTTGTCCAACAGAATGTATTCAACTGAAATGTGTCTTCAGCATTTAACCAAACCCCTCTGAAAAGGTGAACAGATGATCTCTGCATGTGTGGATCCCACTGTGAAGCATGGAGGAAGAGGTGTTATGGTGTAGGGATGCTTTGCTGATGACACTGTCTGTGATTTATTTAGAATTCAAGGCACACACTTAACCAGCAAGGCTACCACAGCATTCTGCAGCAATACGCCATCCCATCTGGTTTGCACTTAATGGGACTATCATTTGTTATTCAACAGGACAATGACCCAAAACACGCCTCCAGGCTGTGTGAAGGCTATTTGACCAAGAAGGAGAGTAATGGAGTGCTGCATCAGATGACCTGGCATCCACAATCACCCGACCTCAACCCAATTGAGATGGTTTGGGATGAGCTGGACCGCAGAGTGAAGGAAAAGCAGCCAAAAAGGCCTCCGCATATGTGGGAACTCCTTCAAGAATGTTGGAAAAGCATTCCAGGTCACTACCTCATGAAGTTGGTTGAGAGTATGCCAAGAGTGTGCAAAGCTGTCATCAAGGCAACCTTGAAGAATCTAACATATATTTTGGTTACTACATTATTCCATATGTGTTATTTCATTGTTTTGATGTCTTCACTATTATCCTACATGTACATGTACATCCTACATGTAGAAAATAGTCAAAATAAAGAAAAACCCTTGAAGGATTAACTGTGGCCTAACTTTTCACTGGTACTGTACAATAAGGAAAGTTGAAAGATATACCCATTAAAATCATTGAAAACAAATGCAACAACATAATATGACCACACTAATAGTATTTTTGACCACACTTCCTCATGGCTCATCAGCTACAGTAAAACCTGATGAAGGGTTTTCAAAATAAATATGTTCACATCTTTAGGACCAAAGAAATTATACAAGAGGCCTATGTTCCTTATAAAAAAAATATTATTATAGATTTTAAAAGCATATAATTAATGTGATAAGCAGACGTTGAACAGATAATGGATTTAATATTTATCTATTGAATACATACCTAATATTGTTGAAACATTATTCTACATTAAAGTTAATTCATGGATAATAGGAGTTACTGAAATAAGATACAGCTCTGAACACCTCCACCCCACCACCACACACACACAGCACTCCTACTGCAAGAAGCTTGATACATATGAATTAGAGCTGCATATTATCTACACAGGTTACCATGGTAATCAGACTTAGTAAACTGATAAAGAATGGGAGTTGCATGACTCTTTACAATATGTTTTCTATTGAAACTTTATGTAGGGATCTGGAACCGGTGCCAGAGAGGAGGGAGATAAAAGATGACATGGTTGTGATTTCTGGTGTTTTTTCAGTGACCCTGAATGAGCAAAGCTCTTTCCACATAGACAGGAGTAAGATTTCTCTCCTGTGTGTGTGAGGTGGTGTGTAGTCAGGGTGAAATCTCGAGCAAAACTCTTCCCACACTGATCACAGCTATAAGGTCTCTCTCCTGTGTGTATGCGTTGGTGTGTAATCAGGTCTCCTGACTGATTGAAGCTCTTCCCACACTGATCACAGATATAAGGCTTCTCTCCTGTGTGTATGCGTTGGTGTGCAGTCAGGGTGGAATCTCGAGCAAAACCCTTCCCACACTGATTACAGCTATAAGGCTTCTCTCCTGTGTGTATTCGTTGGTGTATAGTCAGGTATCCTGATTGATTGAAGCTCTTCCCACACTGATCACAGCTATAAGGTTTCTCTCCTGTGTGTATGCGTTGGTGTTTAGTCAGGTCTCCTGATTGATTGAAGCTCTTCCCACACTGATCACAGCTATAAGGCTTCTCTCCTGTGTGTATGCGCTGGTGTGCAGTCAGGTGTCCTGAGTTCCTGAAGCTCTTCCCACAATGATAACAGCTATAAGACTTCTCTCCTGTGTGTATGCGTTGGTGTGTAGTCAGGTCTCCTGATTGATTGAAGCTCTTCCCACACTGATCACAGCTATAAGGCTTCTCTCCTGTGTGTATGCGTTGGTGTGTAACCAGGGATCCTGAATGATTGAAGGTCTTCCCACACTGATCACAGCGATAAGGCTTCTCTCCTGTGTGTATGCGTTGGTGTTTAGTCAGGTCTCCTGGTTGATTGAAGCTCTTCCCACACTGATCACAGCTATAAGAAGTCTCTCCTATGTGTATGCGCTGGTGTTCAGTCAAGTGTCCTGACTTCCTGAAGCTCTTCCCACACTGAACACAGCTATAAGGTTTCTCTCCTGTGTGTATGCGTTGGTGTGAAGTCAGATTTCCTGAATGATTGAAACTCTTCCCACACTGATCACAGCTATAAGGCTTCTCTCCTGTGTGTATGTGTTGATGTGTAATCAGGGATCCTGAATGATTAAAGCTCTTCCCACACTGATCACAGCTATAAGGCTTCTCTCCTGTGTGTATGCGTTTGTGTGTAGTCAGATTTCCGGATAGTGCAAAGCTCTTCCCACACTCTTCACAGGTATAAGGCTTCTCTCCTGTGTGTATGCGTTTGTGTCTAGTCAGGTGTCCTGAGTTCCTGAAGCTCTTCCCACACTGATCACAGCTATAAGGCTTCTCTCCTGTGTGTATGCGTTGGTGTGTTGTCAGATCTCCTGATTGATTGAAACTCTTCCCACACTGATCACAGCTGTAAGGCTTCTCTCCTGTGTGTATGCGTTGGTGTGTAGTCAGGTGTCCTGACTTCCGGAAGCTCTTCCCACACTGATCACAGCTGTAAGGCTTCTCTCCTGTGTGTATGTGTTGGTGTGTTGTCAGGGCTCTTGATTGATTGAAAGTCGTCCCACAATCAAAGCAGGGGTAAGGCCTCTCCCCTGTATGAATTCTCAGAGATTTTAAGGTTTTAGATGCAGCGAAACTCTTCCCGCACTGAGAGCAGTGGTACGGTTTCTCTCCGGTGTGACTTTGCTGGTAAATGATCAATTCCCTCTGTTTAGCAAAACCCTTCCCACTGTCAAAGCAGCAGTGGTGAGGTTTCTTCCCTATACGTCTCTGCTGGTGTTTCTTGAGGTGTTCTGGTCTGGAGAGACTCGTCTCTTTCTTGTCAGCATCATGATGTTGTCGAGGCTCCCCAGATGATAAGCCCTTCCCACTGAGAGAGCAACGATTAGGGCTGTCCCCTGTGAAACAAAGACATTGAATATCATGGACATCTGAAATCAGGCTACCTGATGGGACTTTGATAAATGCTGAAAATTGGCAATCAAAATAAACGTACTACCACAGCAACCATGTTATTTTTTAGAAGCATATTTGATTCCGAATTCTGACATAACGTTTGTACGTGAAAACTATTTCTAAGATGCTTACTTTGTTTTCCTGAACTCACTGCACTCGAGCAAAAGAAGGAAGCTTGCGCTGCTCGTGCTAGAACATGTAAAGATGAAATATGCTTCTATGAATCTGATGAAGGCCTTGACGTGTCCTAATAAATTGAGAAATTGCTCAGAAAACCAGGTGTTTTTAACAGCGTCACTTTGATTGTCAACTTAAGCCAATTAAGATCAGCAGAGTAAGGTGTTTACATGACTAATGCCATTGTCGGCCTACTGCCATAACTAGTTTAATGTCAAATTATGATTGGGGATGTGTTGGATTCTAGCTTGAAATATACCTATTCATGTTACCATACTAGAACTTGTTGATTACTTTGCATGTAGAAGGAATGTATATGTTTGGGTCAATGGAGGGTGGATAGGAACTAAGTGTATGGAAAGTTACTGAGTGAGACAAGGGGGGGGGTGCAGAAAGTTTACACTGTCAAAACATGTTATTTCCTAAGGAGGGAGGCAAAGGGCAACAGTCTGGTTTCAGTCACTGATAAATTGGACAGCTGTGGATTAGAGAGGAGCGAGGAATTTGTGGTAGGCTGATGAAGTGAGAAGAAACAGTCCTATTTGACACATATACTTCCACGCCCACAAGGGTTCTAGCATCAGGCAAGGCCATGACAACACCAATGAGAGGAAACAATTAAGTTCCTGCCTAGCAACAAAGATGTGTTGGCTGTCTAGCTGTGCAAGGAGTTGACTCCGCCTAGTAGGAGGGTATAAATATATGTGCTTGTGTAATCTTTGCAGCTGTATGACCCAGTGGGTGAATAATCTTGGTTTGAGCCTCTCCTAGTTGTCTGAGTTTTTACTGTTTGTTCAGAACCTAACACATGTAAACATACTCATTGTAAAGCACTAGTTATTTTGTTGCTTTGACAAAGTCATTTCTGAAGGTTACTATGGATGTGATTAGTAATTAATTTACGTCTGTCCCTCATTTTAAGGTCAACCCTGTTACATGAACTGAACTCTCGTTTTAATATGGTGAAACTATTCCTTTAAAAAATATGTTTTGAAAACAAACATTGAACATCTAATAGTCAAAATCAGAGTAAAAGCAGGTGGTTCTACTCTTTTTATCAATTTATTGCTGTTTTGTGGTGCAGAACTGAGCAAGTCAACCCTCTCCCCATACATAGACATGCTAGAAATGTTTTACAATTACATTTTTTGGTGAAGATTGCATTCAATTGCCACCCCTTGTCTCACAAAACAACCTTCCAATCCCCCTGTCACAAGCGGTGTTATGGTTCATTTAAAGGACTATTTTACCCATGTAATCTGGTGGTTTTGTTGTTTTCAGTAGTCCCGTTACGGTCAACACTGTTACTTTATTTGGCACATAGGCACTTAGTGTAGTAATATTTTTATTCAATGTCTTGTTTTTTGTGAAGTTGAACATGTGCTCTTTATTACAGAATGGTAAAATCTTTTGACCAAGTTACACTTGGCCAAATGACCCAGATATTTTCATATATAATTAATCAATGAATGACTAAAGTTCATAAAGATGGCAGAACTCTGATATGACGTCATTGTTTTATCCACTGAGTTCTGAAACTACGGTGCGCGACATTGAACAATGTTCCAATAAATCAACAACCTACTTTTTTTTTTTTTTTCAAATTGCCGGCGACTTGAAGCTAAAATTGGGATCATGTTTACTGTGCTAATGACCATACCAAAATAGCAGTAAAGGAGAGCAAAGAAGAATACAGTGAACTTAACAAAACAAGGAATTTGTGTTAAGTAATGCGGGCCGCCATCTTTATGCACCTCCGCTATCGTTTCAGAAGCAGACTGTAGTCTAATCTACACACCATGGTTCTTACTTAATGAAATAAAATCTCCATCTTCCTTCTCTTCTTCTTCTCCTCCTCCTCCTCTCTCAGTTCCACTCTGCCCCGGTGTTTTCCTGCAGTCGACCAGACCCTGCAGTAAAGCGGTACCCGGAGACGGTTGACCTGGGGACTCCAGGAGGGTGGCGGGGAACGTGCTAGCTTTGTCCTGGTGGCCACAATAAATATTAAACATAGTTAATCATTAAACCAAATATTTGATTAATTTAGTCTACACCTCTGATTGATGGGTGCATCCCTAGAATATCTCCTTTTTCCTCAAATGTTCAATCCTTCCCTACTTTAATCTAATAGCATTGGGTTTGTAGAGGCATGAGCTAGTCAGAGTTTCCACCATATTTCTTTTACCAGTCATTACCTTTCAAAACGACTTGTGGCTAATTTGAGCGTATATACATTTCGTAATGATTAGGTTGTTACGAGTGTACTGAGAAAAGTAGGACACGTGACATGCCAGCAACTTTGAGAAAAAAACAGTAGTGCCAGGTCGTCACTAGTTACCACAGCCACAAAGTCATAAGCCACGCCCATTTCAACAATTTCTCTTCTTAAAATGTAATCTTAAACCTAACCTTAAGCACACTGCTAACCTCATGCCTGACCCTAACCTTAAAATAAAAAACACATTTCTGTTACCATGAATTTCTATGATATACATTTTTGACTTTGTTGCTGTGGTAACGACTGCCTTCCACTTGTGAAGACATTTATTTTCATTGCCATTACATATTAGAAGGCAATCGCTGGCAATTAATTATTGGGTTTTAACTTACAGGAACATGAGGTGTCTCACCCCACAAAAGGGGAGCTACAGAAAAGTTGGGAGCATAACGTGGACAGAATAAAAGCTTTGGATGTGTGGGTGATAAGCAGGCGAGGCAGATGGGAATGAATGGCAGGGACTTTAGCACCACGGTACCTATCCCTGTGAGTCCACCATGGCTACTCCCACCTCCAGTAGTTGATTTACAAGTGTTGAAGAGAGTACGGAAAGACAGGGAGGGGGTTGATCCATGAGAGTTCTTTAAAAGGTGACTGGAAACTGGAAATCAGTATTTTTTGCCCATATATACAGATGGATCAAAAGACCTAAGGACAGGTCAGATTGGACCAGCCGTTGTTGAACAGGAGAGTGGGGTGGCTGTCAGGAGACAAATTACAGACCACCTGGCTGTGTACATGGCAGAGCTGATGGCCTTGCAGTGGGCGGAGGAAGTCAAACCAGACAGTGTAGTTATATGTTCTGTCTCATGTGCTGTGTTGAGTTGGCAATCATTTAGCTCACATAGCAGACAAGGCCTGCTATACGAGGCCTGCTATATGAAGGAATTCAAATTCATGCCCAGGTGAGAGAGATGGGTGTTTATATAAGCTTTGCTTGGGTCCCGGCCCATGTGGGGGTGGAAGGGAATGAGGAAGTAGATGTGCTAGCTAAACACGCCCTTAGGAGACAGGAGGTGGAGGTGCCAATGAGCAAGGCAGAGGCTAAGGGAATGATATGGGCAGTGGTGGTGCAGAGATGGCAGGAGCAGTGGAACAGTGACAATAAGGGCAGGCATTTATTCAGTGTTTATATTTTTGTCATTTAGCAGAAACTCTTATCAGAGTGACTTACAGGAGCAATTAGGGTTAAGTTGCTCAAAAGTACATTGACAGATTTTTCACTTAGTCGGCTCGGGTTACTGGCCCAACGCTATAAACCGCTAGGCTACCTGCTGCCCCTATTCCAGGTACAGAGTAAAGTAGGCGAGGATGGTAGGAATGGACAGAAGAGAGGAGGCTTTCCTTACAAGGCTAAGAGTGGGGCACAGCCAGCTGAATAAGTTATTAAATGTGATAGGAAATCATTCAACAGGAAGGTGTGATTACTGCCAGGAAACAGAGACAGTGGAGCATGTACTGATAGTGTGGGCAGTATGATAGGGAAAGAGAGAGTGATACTGTATAAGGCACAATAGGGTACAGGAATTGAGTTTGATAAGCATACTGAGTTGAACATTGTTAGACACAGTCGCAAATATTTATGTTTTAAGAGAAACGGGCTGGCACATAGGATTTAGTTCCTCGATCCCTGTAGCTGGCCCACACTCCAGTACAGCAGGTGGTGTAATGTACCATAAAGTTAGATGCCAACCGCTGATAAACCCCACAGGAGATGATGTATTTTCAGTATCTGGTCATATAATGGATAATCTGACTTTCAAAATCAGTGGAGGTGAACAAGTGCACACTTTGGGAGGAAGGAGAGATAATGAAGTAATAAACCCAGATTCCTATGCATGATACATTAGTAGGTTTTTTTGTCCAGCCAATAACATAGAACAATGGAATGTGGAGGATCAAAGATGATGAAAACTAGGCCTAGACATTTTATATAGCACAGCAGGCCTATACTGTTAAAAGGAAACCAGACTTACCTGATCCATTGAGGAAGCTATTGTTCCTTTATCAGACAACTTGTCATATAAATGATATCCTGAATTGTAGAAGAAAAAAAAGGGGGGAAAAAGTCAACAGTAGAAAAGTTTTTTTTTTTTTTTTAAGTGTTCACAAGAGGTCTCCCGGGAGGCGTAATTTCCTTCAGCAGGAAGGGGCAATGTCATGAATATTCATTCATCTCGACATAAAACCTGTCGGGTGACTGGATGAGTGTTCTTAAGTGCTTGACGTCACTGAGGCCTAAACGAAACAAAACATTGCGGACAATTTATCTCGCTTCGGATCTGTAACCAGTAGTAACCATCAACTTCAATGACAGTGAACATACAATTAAAACACGAATCTGACATTCCTGCCCCACAATAACATTATCGCCGAGAGTGGCTTGCTAGCTAACTACAGTGTTTGATTCATTTCATCGTTTTGATATAAAACAGCTTAGCTAGGTAGCAAAATGCTAACTCGCGGCGCTAGGTAACGTTACGTGAACGGAATTGTTACGTTCGTTAGACTCAGGAGCCTGTGGGTTTGATATGATTCCACCATGGGCAACAACAACTGGCTACTAGTTCGTTTTCTGACATATGTTCAACTCAGCTAGTTTGTCCACTGACCACCGCATTTGGAATGACAACTACTGACTAACATGTAACGTTAGCTGGCTAGTTAGCGTTCTGGCTCACACTGGCCATGCAATAACAAAATACACTACTATCTCGATTTAACAGCGACATTAGAGAAAGGAGGATCTAGGAATCCCATTCGTTAATGAATGGAGGAACGTATATCGCCTCACCCAGCAGACTGTCGAACAATCTCGTTCACGTTGTCATGCTGGGTCACAAGGTTGCTAAACGAATCGTCACTCAATCCCTTCTCATAGTCAGGGTATGAGTCGAGAAACCTGCATATTTTTCTCCGCAGTAGATAATGTCCCGATTCCAAAGCTATACGATAGTACAGAGAACAAGTAAATTATCTCACATATCGGAAAAGATTTGCAATGACCAAATTCTACTTATTCTTCTTCAGTGGGCTTTAATGACACCCACCATTAAAGCATCCAATATCTTGCATTACCGCCCCCAACTGGACTTCAGTATATATCCATTATACTTCAGGGACAGGCAGAATTGTAAGCAATTACTGTATTTCTCGGAGGAAAATGGGGGAGTGTCATGCTTTTTCAATTTCAGTCTGGGAAGCTATTAGTATTTTTTGATTTAGTCCAGGGGAGTCATGTAATGACAGTATTTGTCACCATTTTGGAACTTACGTATTGAATTACCATCCAACTTCAGGGTACAACCCTGCTCGCTCTCTCTCTCTGAATTCAATTTAAGGTTCATTAATGGCATGGGAAACATATGATTACATTGCCAAAGCAAGTGAAATAGATAATAAATAAAAGTGAAATAAACGATAAAAAATTGACAGTAAACATTACACTCACAAAAGTTCCAAAAGAATAAAGACATTTCAAATGTCATATTAAAATCAAATTGTATTGGTCACATACACGTGTTTAGCAGATGTTATTGCAGGTGTAGCAAAATGCTTGTTATTCTAGCTCTGACAGTGCAGTAATATCTAACAAGTAATATCTAACAATTTCACAACATATACCCAATACATACAAATGTAAGTAAGGAATGGAATTAAAAATATATACATATATTGACGAGTGATGTCAGAGCGGCATGGACTAAGATACAGTAGAATAGTATAGAATACTGTATATACATATGAGATGAGTAATGCAAAATATGTAAACATTATCAAAGTGACTAATGTTCCATTTCTTAAAGTGGCCAGTGATTTCTAGTCTATGTCTATAGGCAGCAGCCTATAATGTGCTAGTGATGGCTGTTTAACAGTCTGATGGCCTTGAGATAGAAGCTGTTTTTTGATCATATTACTAAATTTGATCATATTACTCCAGTGCTAGCTTCCCCACACTGGCTTCCTGTTAAGGCAAGGGCTGATTTCAAGGTTTTACTGCTAACCTACAAAGCATTACATGGGCTTGCTCCTATCTATCTTTCCGATTTGGTCCTGCCGTACATACCTACACGTATGCTACGGTCGCAAGACACACGGAACCCACCAAGGCTGCGTGCGTGCGCCATCGTGCGCTATCGTGCATACATTTATTTTGTCCCCCTACACCAAACACAAACACGACACGCAGGTTAAAATATCAAAACAAACTCTGAACCAATGACATTAATTTGGGGACAGGTCGAAAAGCATTAAACATGTATGGAAATTTAGCTAGTTATCTTGCACTTGCTAGCTAATTTGTCCTATTTAGCTAGCTTGCTGTTGCTAGCTAATTTGTCCTGGGATATAAACATTGAGTTGTTATTTTACCTGAAATGCACAAGGTCTTCTACTCCGTATATTAAGGTATTCTACTTCCACACATAAAACAAGGTCTTCTACTTCCACACATAAAACGGCCAACCGAATCATTTCTAGTCATCTCTCCTCCTAGGCTTTTTCATCTTTGAACTTATATGGTGATTGCATCTACACTTTTACCACGACAACCGGCAAAACATTTAGTCTTTCAATCACCCACGTGGGTATAACCAATGAGGAGATGACACGTGGGTACCTGCTTCTATAAACCAATGAGGAGATGGGAGAGGCAGGACTTTCAGCTCGATCTGCGTCAGAAATAGAAAGGAGTTCTATTTTAGCCCTTGGCATCGCAGACGCTCATTAGGCGCGCGAGCAGTGTGGGTGCAATAATTTAATAAAATGGATTTCTACATTTATTTTTGCGACGCTCACGCACGCGATGTGTCCGGTCTGGTCAGCATGTAATTGTCCCTAGAATTTCTAAGCAAACAGCTGGAGGCAGGGCTTTCTCCTATAGAGCTCCATTTTTATGGAATGGTCTGCCTACCCATGTGAGAGACGCAGACTCGGTCTCAACCTTTAAGTCTTTATTGAAGACTCATCTCTTCAGTAGGTCCTATGATTGAGTGTATGTAACAGTTTAACTTTAGTCCGTCCCTTCGCCCATACCCAGGCTCGAACCAGGGACCCTCTGCACAGATCAACAACAGTCACCCACGAAGCATCGTTACCCATCGCTCCACAAAAGCCTTGGCCCTTGCAGAGCAAGGGGAACCACTACTTCAAGGTCCCAAAGCAAGTGACATCACCGATTGAAACGCTATTAGCGCGCACCACCGCTAACTAGCTAGCCATTTCACATCGGTTACATGTAGTCTGCCCCGGAGTGTGAAGGTGAACTGAAAGGCACTGGAGCAACGAACCACCCGTGCTGTCTCTGCCTGGCCAGTTCCTCTCTCTCCACTGGGATTCTCTGCCTCTAACCCTATTACAGGAGGAGTGCGTCACTTGAGTGGGTTGAGTCACTGACGTGGTCTTCCTGTCTGGGTTGGCGCCCCCCCCTTGGGTTGTGCCGTGGCGGATCTCTTTGTGGGCTATATTTGGCCTTGTCTCAGGAAGGTAAGTTGGTGTTTGAAGATATCACACTAGTGGTGAGGGGGCTGTGCTTTGGCAAAGTGTGTGGGGTTATATCCTGCCTGTTTGGCCCTGTCCGGGGGTATCATCAGATGGGGCCACAGTGTCTCCTGACCCCTCCTGTCTCAGCCTCCAGTATTTATGCTGCAGTAGTTTATGTGTCGGGGGGCTAGGGTCAGTCTGTTATATCTGGAGTATTTCTCCTGTCTTATTTCTCCTGTGTCCTGTGTGAATTTAAGTATGCTCTCTCTAATTCTCTCTTTCTCTTTTTCTTTCTTTCTCTCTCTCGGAGGACCTGAGCCCTAGGACCGTGCCTCAGGACTACATGGCATGATGACTCCTCGTTGTCCCCAGTCCACCTGGCCGTGCTGCTGCTCCATTTTCAACTGTTCTGCCTGCGGCTATGAAACCCTGACCTGTTCACTGTGATTACTATCATTTGACCATGCTGGTCATTTATGAACATTTGAACATCTTGGCCATGTTCTGTTATAATCTCCACCCGGCACAGCCAGAAGAGGACTGGCCACCTCTCATAGCCTTGTTCCTCTCTAGGTTTCTTCCTAGGTTTTGGCCTTTCTAGGGAGTTTATCCTAGCCACCGTGCTTTTACACCTGCATTGCTTGCTGTTTGGGGTTTTAGGCTGGGTTTCTGTGCAGCACTTTGATATTTCAGTTGATGTAAGAAGGGCTATATAAATACATTTGATTTGATTAGTTTTTTCAGTCTCTCGGTCCTAGCTTTGATGCACCTGTGCTGACCTTGCCTTCTGGATGATAGCGGGGTAACAGGCAGTGGCTTGGGTGGTTGATGTCCTTGATGATCTTTTTGGCCTTCCTGTGACATCGGGTGCTGTAGGTGTCCTGGAAGGCGGGTAGTTTGCCCCCGGTAATGCGTTGGGCATACTTGCCGATGGTGCAGTTGCCGTGCCAGGCAGTGATACAGCCCAACAGGATGCTCTCAATTGTGCATCTGTAAATGTTTGTGAGGGTTTTAGGTGCCAAGACAACAACAAAAAATTCAGCCTCCTGAGGTTGAAGAGGTTCTGTTGCACCTTCTTCACCACACTGTCTGTGTGGGTGGTCCATTTCAGTTTGTTAGTGATGTGTACACCAAGGAACTTGAAGCGTTCTACCTTCTCCACTGCGGTCCCATCGATGTGAATAGGGGGGTGCACCCTCTGCTGTTTCCTGAAGTCCACAATCATCTCCTTTGTTTTGTTGACGTTGAGTGAGAGGTTATTTTCCTGGCCCCACTCTCCCAGAGCCCTCACCTCCTCCCTGTAAGCTGTCTCGTCATTGTTGGTAATCAAGCCTACTACTGTTGTGTCATCTGCAAACTTGATGATTGAGTTGGAGGCGTGCTTGACCACACACTCATGGGTGAACATGTAGTACAGTACTTACTGTACTCGTCTGTCCACGATCATCTCCTTTGTTTTGTTGACATTGAGTGAGAAGTCCAAATAGATAAGTACAAAAGGGAAAATAAAGAAATATAGGTTTTATTTATAATGCTGTTTGTTCTTCACTGGTTGCCCTTTTCTTGTGGAAAAAGGTCACAAATCTTGCTGCTGTGATTGCACACTGTGGTATTTTACCCAATAGATATGGCAGTTTATCAAAATTGGATTTGTTTTCGAATTCGTTGTGGGTCTGTGTAATCTGAGGGAAATATGTGTCTCTGATATGGTCATACATTTGGCAGGATGTTAGGAAGTGCAGCTCAGTTTCCACCTCATTTTGTGGGCAGTGTGCACAGCATGTCTTCTCTTGAGAGCCTGGTCTGCCTACGGTGACCTTTCTCAATAGCAAGGTCATGCTCACCCATGAGTGCGTGGTCAAGCACGCCTCCAACTCAATCATCAAGTTTGCAGATGACACAACAGTAGTAGGCTTGATTACCAACAATGACGAGACAGCTTACAGGGAGGAGGTGAGGGCTCTGGGAGAGTGGGGCCAGGAAAATAACCTCTCACTCAACGTCAACAAAACAAAGGAGATGATTGTGGACTTCAGGAAACAGCAGAGGGTGCACCCCCTATTCACATCGATGGGACCGCAGTGGAGAAGGTAGAACGCTTCAAGTTCCTTGGTGTACACATCACTAACAAACTGAAATGGACCACCCACACAGACAGTGTGGTGAAGAAGGTGCAACAGAACCTCTTCAACCTCAGGAGGCTGAATTTTTTGTTGTTGTCTTGGCACCTAAAACCCTCACAAACATTTACAGATGCACAATTGAGAGCATCCTGTTGGGCTGTATCACTGCCTGACACGGCAACTGCACCATCGGCAAGTATGCCCAACGCATTACCGGGGGCAAACTACCCGCCTTCCAGGACACCTACAGCACCCGATGTCACAGGAAGGCCAAAAAGATCATCAAGGACATCAACCACCCGAGCCACTGCCTGTTTACCCCGCTATCATCCAGAAGGCAAGGTCAGCACAGGTGCATCAAAGCTAGGACCGAGAGACTGAAAAATCTAATTAAATCAAATGTATTTATATAGCCCTTCTTACATCAGCTGATATATCAAAGTACAGAAACCCAGCCTAAAACCCCAAACAGCAAGCAATGCAGGTGTAAAAGCACGGTGGCTAGGAAAAACTCCCGAGAAAGGCCAAAACCTAGGAAGAAACCTAGAGAGGAACAAGGCTATGAGAGGTGGCCAGTCCTCTTCTGGCTGTGCCGGGTGGAGATTATTACAGAACATGGCCAAGATGTTCAAATGTTCATAAATGACCAGGATGGTCAAATAATAGTAATCACAGTGAACAGGTCAGGGTTTCATAGCCGCAGGCAGAACAGTTGAAAATGGAGCAGCAGCACGGCCAGGTGGACTGGGGACAACGAGGAGTCATCATGCCATGTAGTCCTGAGGCACGGTCCTAGGGCTCAGGTCCTCCGAGAGAGAGAAAGAAAGAAAAAGAGAAAGAGAGAATTAGAGAGAGCATACTTAAATTCACACAGGACACAGGAGAAATAAGACAGGAGAAATACTCGAGATATAACAGACTGACCCTAGCCCCCCGACACATAAACTACTGCAGCATAAATACTGGAGGCTGAGACAGGAGGGGTCAGGAGACACTGTGGCCCCATCCGATGATACCCTCAGACAGGGCCAAACAGGCAGGATATAACCCCACCCACTTTGCCAAAGCACAGCCCCCACACCACTAGTGTGATATCTTCAAACACCAACTTACCATCCTGAGACAAGGCCGAATATAGCCCACAAAGATCTCCGCCATGGCACAACCCGAGGGGGGGCGCCAACCCAGACAGGAAGACCACGTCAGTGACTCAACCCACTCAAGTGACGCACCCCTCCTGTAAAAGGGTTAGAGGCAGAGAATCCCAGTGGAGAGAGTGGAACTGGCCAGGCAGAGACAGCACGGGTGGTTTGTTGCTCCAGTGCCTTTCCGTTCACCTTCACACTCCTGGGCCAGACTACATGTAACCGATGTGAAATGGCTAGCTAGTTAGCGGTGGTGCGTGCTAATAGCGTTTCAATCGGTGACGTCACTTGCTTTGATACCTTGAAGTAGTGGTTCCCCTTGCTCTGCAAGGGCCAAGGCTTTTGTGGAGCGATGGGTAACGATGCTTCGTGGGTGACTGTTGTTGATGTGTGCAGAGGGTCCCAGGTTCGAGCCCGGGTATGGGCGAGGGGACGGACTAAAGTTAAACTGTTACATACACTCAATCATAGGACCTACTAAAGAGATGAGTCTTCAATAAAGACTTAAAGGTTGAGACCGAGTCTGCGTCTCTCTCATGGGTAGGCAGACCATTCCATAAGAATTGAGCTCTATAGGAGAAAGCCCTGCCTCCAGCTGTTTGCTTAGAAATTCTAGGGACAATTACATGCTGACCAGACCGGACACATCGTGTGCGTGAGCGTCGCAAAAATAAATGTAGAAATCCATTTTATTCAATTATTGCACCCACACTGCTCGCGCGCTCCAACGACCGTCTGCGATGCCAAGGGCTAAAATAGAATTCCTTTCTATTTCTGACGCAGATCGAGCTGAAAGTCCTGCCTCTCCCATCTCCTCATTGGTTTATAGAAGCAGGTACCCACGTGCCATCTCCTCATTGGTTATACCCACGTGGGTGATTGAAAGACTAAATGTTTTGCCGGTTGTCTTGGTAAAAGTGTAGATGCAATCACCATATAAGTTCAAAGATGAAAAAGCCTAGGAGGAGAGATGACTAGAAACGATTCGGTTGGCCGTCTTATGTGTGGAAGTAGAAGACCTTGTTTTATGTATGAAAGTAGAATACCTTAGTTGTCGGAGTAGAAGACCGTGTGCATTTCAGGGAAAATAGCAACTCTATGTTTATATCGGAGGACAAATAAGCAAACAACAGCAAGCTAGCTGAATAGGACAAATTAGCTAGCAAGTGCAAGATAACTAGCTTGAAATCAGCCCTTGCCTTAACAGAAAGCCAGTGTGGGGAAGCTAGCACTGGAGTAATATGATCAAATTTAGTAATATGATCAAAAAACAGCTTCTATCTCAAGGCCATCAGACTGTTAAACAGCCATCACTAGCACATTATAGGCTGCTGCCTATAGACATAGACTAGAAATCACTGGCCACTTTAAGAAATGGAACATTAGTCACTTTGATAATGTTTACATATTTTGCATTACTCATCTCATATGTATATACAGTATTCTATACTATTCTACGGTATCTTAGTCCATGCCGCTCTGACATCACTCGTCAATATATGTATATATTTTTAATTCCATTCCTTACTTACATTTGTATGTATTGGGTATATGTTGTGAAATTGTTAGATATTACTTGTTAGATATTACTGCACTGTCAGAGCTAGAATAACAAGCATTTTGCTACACCTGCAATAACATCTGCTAAACACGTGTATGTGACCAATACAATTTGATTTTAATATGACATTTGAAATGTCTTTATTCTTTTGGAACTTTTGTGAGTGTAATGTTTACTGTCAATTTTTTATCGTTTTTTCACTTTTATTTATTATCTATTTCACTTGCTTTGGCAATGTAATCATATGTTTCCCATGCCATTAATGAACCTTAAATTGAATTCAGAGAGAGAGAGCGAGCAGGGTTGTACCCTGAAGTTGGATGGTAATTCAATACGTAAGTTCCAAAATGGTGACAAATACTGTCATTACATGACTCTCCCCTGGACTAAATCAAAAAATACTAATCCCTCCCCAGACTGAAATTGAAAAAGCATGACACTCCCCCATTTTCCTCCGAGAAATACAGTAATTGCTTACAATTCTGCCTGTCCCTGAAGTATAATGGATATATACTGAAGTCCAGTTGGGGGCGGTAATGCAAGATATTGGATGCTTTAATGGTGGGTGTCATTAAAGCCCACTGAAGAAGAATAAGTAGAATTTGGTCATTGCAAATCTTTTCCGATATGTGATATAATTTACTTGTTCTCTGTACTATCGTATAGCTTTGGAATCGGGACATTATCTACTGCGGAGAAAAATATGCAGGTTTCTCGACTCATACCCTGACTATGAGAAGGGATTGAGTGACGATTCGTTTAGCAACCTTGTGACCCAGCATGACAACGTGAACGAGATTGTTCGACAGTCTGCTGGGTGAGGCGATATACGTTCCTCCATTCATTAACGAATGGGATTCCTAGATCCTCCTTTCTCTAATGTCGCTGTTAAATCGAGATAGTAGTGTATTTTGTTATTGCATGGCCAGTGTGAGCCAGAACGCTAACTAGCCAGCTAACGTTACATGTTAGTCAGTAGTTGTCATTCCAAATGCGGTGGTCAGTGGATAAACTAGCTCCGAGTTGAACATATGTCAGAAAACGAACTAGTAGCCAGTTGTTGTTGCCCATGGTGGAATCATATCAAACCCACAGGCTCCTGAGTCTAACTAACGTAACAATCGCGTTCACGTAACGTTACCTAGCGCCGCGAGTTAGCATTTTGCTACCTAGCTAAGCTGTTTTATATCAAAACGATGAAATTAATCAAACACTGTAGTTAGCTAGCAAGCCACCCTCGGCGATAATGTTATTGTGGGGCAGGAATGTCAGATTCGTGTTTTAATTTTATGTTCATTGTCATTGAAGTTGATGGTTACTACTGGTTACAGATCCGAAGCGAGATAAATTGTCCGCAATGTTTTGTTTCGTTTAGGCCTCAGTGACGTCAAGCACTTAAGAACGCTCATCCATTCACCCGACAGGTTTTATGGCGAGAGGCATGAATATTCATGACATTGCCCCTTCCTGCTGAAGGAAATTACGCCTCCCGGGAGACCTCTTGTGAACACTTTAAAAAAAAAGTAACATATCATTTATATGACAAGTTGTCTGATAAAGGAACAATAGCTTCCTCAATGGATCAGGTAAGTCTGGTTTCCTTAACAGTATAGGCCTGCTGTGCTATATAACATGTCTAGGCCTAGTTTTCATCATCTTTGATCCTCCACATTCCAGTGTTCTGTGTTATTGGCTGGACAAAAAAAAACATGACGGTAAAACTTGTTTTGTTCTTTTTCCTTCAGAAAAGTAACCTACTAATGTATCATGCAGGAATCTGGGTTTATTACTTAATTATCTCTCCTTCATTACTTAATTATCTCTCCTTCCTCCCAAAGTGTGCACTTGTTCACCTCCACTGATTTTGAAAGTCAGATTATCCATTATATGACCAGATACTGAAAATACATAATCTCCTGTGGGGTTTATCAGCGGTTGGCATCTAACTTTATGGTACATTACACCACCTGCTGTACTGGAGTGTGGGCCAGCTACAGGGATCGAGGAACTAAATCCTATGTGCCAGCCCGTTTCTCTTAAAACATAAATATTTGCGACTGTGTCTAACAATGTTCAACTCAGTATGCTTATCAAACTCAATTCCTGTACCCTACTGTCCCTTATACAGTATCACTCTCTCTTTCCCTATCATACTGCCCACACTATCAGTACATGCTCCACTGTCTCTGTTTCCTGGCAGTAATCACATCTTCCTGTTGAATGATTTGCTATCACATTTAATAACTTATTCAGCTGGCTGTGCCCTACTGTTAGCCTTGTAAGGAAAGCCTCCTCTCTTCTGTCCATTCCTACCATCCTCGCCTACTTTACTCTGTACCTGGAATAGGGGCAGCAGGTAGCCTGGTGGTTTAGAGCATTGGGCCAGTAATCCGAGCCGACTAGATGAAAAATCTGTCAATGTACTTTTGAGCAACTTAACCCTAATTGCTCCTGTAAGTCGCTCTGATAAGAGTTTCTGCTAAATGACTCAAATATAAACACTGAATAAATTCCTGCCCTTATTGTCACTGTTCCACTGCTCCTGCCATCTCTGCACCACTACTGCCCATGTAATTCCCTTAGCCTCTGCCTTGCTCATTGGCACCTCCACCTCCTGTCTCCTAAGGGCGTGTTTAGCTAGTACATCTACTTCCTCATTCCCTTCCACCCCCACATGGGCCGGGACCCAAGCAAAGCTTATATAAACACCCATTTCTCTCACCTGGGCATGAATTTGAATTCCTTCATATAGCAGGCCTCGTATAGCAGGCCTTGTCTGCTATGTGAGCTAAATGATTGCCAACTCAACACAGCATATGAGACAGAACATATAACTACACTGTCTGGTTTGATTTCCTCCGCCCACTGCAAGGCCAACAGTATGGCCATCAGCTCTGCCATGTACACAGCCAGTTGGTCTGTAATACGTCTCCTGACAGCCACCCCACTCTCCTGTTCAACAAAGGCTGGTCCAGTCTGACCTGTCCTTGGGTCTTTTGATCCATCTGTATATATGGGCAGAAAATACTGATTTACAGTTAACAGTCGCCTTTTAAAGAACTCTCATGGATAAACCCCCTCCCTGTCTTTCCGTAATCTCTCCAACACTTGTAAATCAACTACTGGAGGTGGGAGTAGCCATGGTGGACTCACAGGGATAGGTACCGTGGGGCTTAAGTCCCTGCCATACATTCCCATCTGCCTCGCCTGCTTATCACCCACCCATCCAAAGCTTTTATTCTGTCCACGTAATGCTCCCAACTTTTCTGTAGCACCCCTTTTGTGGGGTGAGACACCTCATGTTCCTGTAAGTTTAAACCCAATAATTAATTGCCAGCGATTGCCTTCTAATATGTAATGTCAATGAAAATAAATGTCTTCACAAATGGAAGGCAGTTGTTACCACAGCAACAAAGTCAAAAATGTATATCATAGAAATTCATGATAACAAAAATGTTTATTTATTTATTTTAAGGTTAGGGTCAGGCATGAGGTTAGCAGTGTGCTTAAGGTTAGGTTTAAGATGACATTTTAAGACGAGAAATTGTTGAAATAGGCGTGGCTTATGACTTTGTGGCTGTGGTAACTAGTGACTACCTGGCACTACTGTTTTTTTCTCAAAGTTGCTGGCATGTCATGTGTCCTACTTTTCTCAGTACACTCGTAACAACCTAATCATTACGAAATGTATATACGCTCAAATTAGCCACAAGTCGTTTTGAAAGGTAATGACTGGTAAAAGAAATATGGTGGAAACTCTGACTAGCTCATGCCTCTACAAACCCAATGCTATTAGATTAAAGTAGGGAAGGATTGAACATTTGAGGAAAAAGGAGATATTCTAGGGATGCACCCATCAATCAGAGGTGTAGACTAAATTAATCAAATATTTGGTTTAATGATTAACTATGTTTAATATTTATTGTGGCCACCAGGACAAAGCTAGCACGTTCCCCGCCACCCTCCTGGAGTCCCCAGGTCAAACGTCTCCGGGTACCGCTTTACTGCTGGGTCTGGTTGACTGCAGGAAAACACCGGGGCAGAGTGGAACTGAGAGAGGAGGAGGAGGAGAAGAAGAAGAGAAGGAAGATGGAGATTTTATTTCATTAAGTAAGAACCACGGTGTGTAGATTAGACTACAGTCTGCTTCTGTAACGATAGCGGAGGTGCATAAAGATGGCGGCCCGCATTACTTAACACAAATTCCTTGTTTTGTTAAGTTCACTGTATTCTACTTTGCTCTCCTTTACTGTTGGTATGGTCATTAGCGCAGTAAACATGATCCCAATTTTAGCTTCAAGTCGCTGGCAATTTGAAAAAAACCAAAAAGTAGGTTGTTGATTTATTGGAACATTGTTCAATGTCGCGCACCGTAGTTTCAGAACTCAGTGGATAAAACAATGACGTCATATCAGAGTTCTGCCATTGATTCATTATATATGAAAATATCTGGGTCATTCCACCCATTTTTTAAAAGTGTATCTTGGTCAAAAGACAGTGTAAACTTTCTGCACCCCCCCCCCCCCCTTGTCTCACTCAGTAACTTTCCATACACTTAGTTCCTATCCACCCTCCATTGACCCCAACATATACATTCCTTCTACATGCAAAGTAATCAACAAGTTCTAGTATGGTAACATGAATAGGTATATTTCAAGCTAGAATCCAACACATTCCCAATCATATTTTGACATTAAACTAGTTATGGCAGTAGGTCGACTATGGCATTAGTCATGTAAACACCTTACTCTGCTTATCTTAATTGGCTTAAGTTGACAATCGGAGCGACGCTGTTAAAAACACCTGGTTTTCTGAGCAATTTCTCAATTTATTAGGACACGTCAAGGCCTACATCAGATTCATAGAGGCATATTTCATCTTTACATGTTCTAACACAAGCAGCACAAGCTTCCTTCTTTTGACCGAGTGCAGTGAGTTCAGGAAAACTGAAAGTATGCATCTTAGAAATAGTTTTCACATACAAAAGTTATATGTCAGAATTCGGAATCAAATATGCTTCTAAAAAATAACATGGTTGCTGTGGTAGTACGTTTATTTTGATTGCCAATTTTCAGCATTTATCAAAGTCCCATCAGGGAGCCTGATTTCAGATGTCCATGCTATTCAATGTCTTTGTTTCACAGGGGACAGCCCTAATCGTTGCTCTCTCAGTGGGAAGGGCTTATCATCTGGGGAGCCTCGACAACATCATGATGCTGACAAGGAAGAGAAGAGTCTCTCCAGACCAGAACACCTCAAGAAACACCAGCAGAGACGTATAGGGAAGAAACCTCACCACTGCTGCTTTGACTGTGGGAAGAGTTTTGCTAAACAGAGGGAATTGATAATTTACCAGCGGAGTCACACTGGAGAGAAACCGTACCACTGCTCTCAGTGTGGGAAGAGTTTCGCTGCATCTAAAACCTTAAAATCTCTGAGAATTCATACAGGGGAGAGGCCTTACCCCTGCTTTGATTGTGGGACGACTTTCGGTCAATCAAGAGCCCTGACAACACACCAACACATACACACAGGAGAGAAGCCTTACAGCTGTGATCAGTGTGGGAAGAGCTTCCGGAAGTCAGGACACCTGACTACACACCAACGCATACACACAGGAGAGAAGCCTTACAGCTGTGATCAGTGTGGGAAGAGCTTCAATCAATCCGGAGATCTGACTTCACACCAACGCATACACACAGGAGAGAAACCTTATAGCTGTGTTCAGTGTGGGAAGAGCTTCAGGAACTCAGGACACCTGACTAGACACCAACGCATACACACAGGAGAGAAGCCTTATACCTGTGAAGAGTGTGGGAAGAGCTTTGCACTATCCGGAAGTCTGACTACACACAAACGCATACACACAGGAGAGAAGCCTTATAGCTGTCATCATTGTGGGAAGAGCTTCAATCATTCAGGATCCCTGATTACACATCAACACATACACACAGGAGAGAAGCCTTATAGCTGTGATCAGTGTGGGAAGAGTTTCAATCATTCAGGAAATCTGACTTCACACCAACGCATACACACAGGAGAGAAACCTTATAGCTGTGTTCAGTGTGGGAAGAGCTTCAGGAAGTCAGGACATCTGACTGCACACCAGTGCATACACACAGGAGAGACGTCTTATAGCTGTGATCAGTGTGGGAAGAGCTTCAATCAACCAGGAGACCTGACTAAACACCAACGCATACACACAGGAGAGAAACCTTATCGCTGTGATCAGTGTGGGAAGACCTTCAATCATTCAGGATCCCTGGTTACACACCAACGCATACACACAGGAGAGAAGCCTTATAGCTGTGATCAGTGTGGGAAGAGCTTCAATCAATCAGGATCCCTGGTTACACACCAACGCATACACACAGGAGAGAAGCCTTATAGCTGTGATCAGTGTGGGAAAAGCTTCATTCAACCAGGAAACCTGACTAAACACCAACGCATACACACAGGAGAGAAGCATTATCGCTGTGATCAGTGTGGGAAGACCTTCAATCATTCAGGATCCCTGGTTACACACCAACGCATACACACAGGAGAGAAGCCTTATAGCTGTGATCAGTGTGGGAAGAGCTTCAATCAATCAGGAAACCTGAGTACACACCAACGCATACACACAGGAGAGAAGCCTTATAGCTGTTATCAGTGTGGGAAGAGCTTCAATCAATCAGGATACCTGACTATACACCAACGAATACACACAGGAGAGAAGCCTTATAGCTGTAATCAGTGTGGTAAGGGTTTTGCTCAAGATTCCACCCTGACTGCACACCAGCGCATACACACAGGAGAGAAGCCTTATAGCTGTGATCAGTGTGGGAAGAGTTTTGCTCGAGATTCAAACCTGACTACACACCAGGTCACACACACTGGAGAGAAGCCTTACTCCTGTCTATGTGGAAAGAGATTTGCTCATTCAGGGTCACTGAAACAACACCAGAAAACACAAACATGTCATCTTTCATCTCCGGCACCGGTTCCAGATCCCTAAATAAAGGTTCAATAGAAAACATATTGTAAAGAGTCATCCAACTCCCATTCTCTAACAGTTTACTAAGTCTGATTACCATGGTAACCTGTGTAGATAATATGCAGCTCTGGATCCATATGTATCCAGTGTCTTGGAGTAGGAGTGGTGTGTGGTGGGGTGGAGGTGTTCAGAGCTGTATCTTATTTCATTAACTCCTATTATCCATGAATTAACTTTAATGTAGAATAATGTTTCAACAATATTAGGTATGTATTCAATAGATAAATATTAAATCCATTATCTGTTCAACGTCTGCTTATCACATTAATTATATGCTTTTAAAATCTATAATAATATTTTTTTAATAAGGAACATAGGCCTCTTGTATAATTTCTTTGGTCCTAAAGATGTGAACATGTTTATTTTTAAAACCCTTCATCAGGTTTTACTGTAGCTGATGAGCCATAAGGAAGTGTGGTCAAAAATACTATTAGTGTGGTCATATTATGTTGTTGCATTTGTTTTCAATGATTTTAATGGGTATATCTTTCAACTTTCCTTATTGTACAGTACCAGTGAAAAGTTAGGCCACAGTTAATCATTCAAGGGTTTTTCTTTATTTTTACTATTTTCTACATGTAGGATAATAGTGAAGACATCAAAACAATGAAATAACACATAAGGAATCATGTTGTAACCAAAATATATGTTAGATTCTTCAAGGTTGCCTTGATGACAGCTTTGCACACTCTTGGCATACTCTCAACCAACTTCATGAGGTAGTGACCTGGAATGCTTTTCCAACATTCTTGAAGGAGTTCCCACATATGCGGAGGCCTTTTTGGCTGCTTTTCCTTCACTCTGCGGTCCAGCTCATCCCAAACCATCTCAATTGGGTTGAGGTCGGGTGATTGTGGATGCCAGGTCATCTGATGCAGCACTCCATTACTCTCCTTCTTGGTCAAATAGCCTTCACACAGCCTGGAGGCGTGTTTTGGGTCATTGTCCTGTTGAATAACAAATGATAGTCCCATTAAGTGCAAACCAGATGGGATGGCGTATTGCTGCAGAATGCTGTGGTAGCCTTGCTGGTTAAGTGTGTGCCTTGAATTCTAAATAAATCACAGAAAGTGTCACCAGAAAAGCATCCCTACATCATAACACCTCTTCCTCCATGCTTCACAGTGGGATCCACACATGCAGAGATCATCTGTTCACCTTTTCAGAGGGGTTTGATTAAATGCTGAAGACACATTTCAGTTGAATACATTCTGTTGGACAACTGACAAGGTATCCCCCTTTCCCTTACTCTGTGTCTCACAAAGATTTTTGGAACCAAAAATCTAAAATTTGGACACATCAGACCAAAGGACAGATTTCCACAAGTCTAATGTCCATTGCTCGTGTTTCTTGGCCCAGGCAAGTCTCTTCTTCTTGTTGGTGTCCTTTAGTAGTGGTTTCTTGGCAGCAATTCGACCATGAAGGCCTGATTCATACAGTCTCCTCTGAACAGTTATGTTGAGATGTGTCTGTTACTTGAACTCTGTGAAGCATTTATTTGGGCTGCAATTTGAGGTGCAGTTAATTACCGATTTCTGAGGCTGGTAACTCTAATGAACCTATCCTCTGCAGCAGAGGTAACTCTGGGTCTTCCTTTCCTGTGGCGATCCTCATGAGTGCCATTTTCATCAAAGCGCTCGATGATTTTTGCGATTGCACTTTCCAGATTGACTGACCTTCATGTCTTAAAGTCTTGATGGACTGTCATTTCTCTTTGCTTATTTGAGCTGTTCTTGCAGTAATATAGACTTGGTCTTTTACCAAATCTTCTGTATTCCACCCCTACCTTGTCACAACACAACTGATTAGCACAACACATTAAGAAGGAAATACATTTCACAAATTAACTTTTAACAAGGCACACCTGTTAATTGAAATGCATTACAGGTGCCTACCTCATGAAGCTGGTTGAGAGAATTCCAAGAGTGTGCCAAGCTTTCATCAAGGCAAAGGGTGGCTAATTTGAAGAATATCAAATATATTTTGATTTGTTTAACAATGATTCCATATGTGTTATTTCATAGTTTTGATGCCTTCACTATTATTCTACAATGTAGAAAATAGTCAAAATAAAGAAAAACCCTTGAATGAGTAGGTGTGTCCAAAATTTTGACTGGTACTGTATATTAAGTGTGCTCCAAAAAGACTTTCACAAATTTTTATTGTGAAGTGAATGATGTGTTGGTTGTTAGGGAGAGGCATCATGGGGCAGGAAGCCAGCTCTGCCCATCAGCACTTATAGGTCATGTCAACCACAGACCTCACCACTCTTCGGTTTTCTCACGGCCAGTAAGTTCTCCTACCAAACTTCTCTTTCTTCACTCTGAAAATACACTTGATAATATCTTATACCTTACTATTGGTGATTTGTTACGCAGAACAAATGATTGCATGTAAATGTCATTGTAAAACATATCTGGAATGTTGTTTTACATTGCTGATTGTATATTCATTTATTTAAACATGTATTTTTTAAATATTTAGTTGTATTATGTAGAAGAGACCAATATGTTGTTGATGGCCTGGGTCCCAACACTCGATGTTGTAGTCCTGGTCCTGAGAATAGAGACCAATATGTTGTTGGTGGCCTGGGTCCCAACACTCGATGTTGTAGTCCTGGTCCTGAGAATAGAGACCAATATGTTGTTGGTGGCCTGGGTCCCAACACTCGATGTTGTAGTCCTGGTCCTGAGAATAGAGACCAATATGTTGTTGGTGGCCTGTGTCCCAATACTCAATGTTGTAGTCCTGGTCCTGAGAATAGAGACCAGGATATGTTGTTGCTCTGTGTCCCAATACTCAATGTTGTAGTCCTGGTCCTGAGAATAGAGACCAGGATATGTTGTTGGCCTGTGTCCCAATACTCAGTGTTGTAGTCCTGGTCCTGAGAATAGAGACCAGGATATGTTGTTGGCCTGTGTCCCAATACTCAGTGTTGTAGTCCTGGTCCTGAGAATAAAACGGGTTTAAAACAACAACAGAGAAACACGTGTCTTACAGTGCTACACATCTGTTATAATAAGTGTTGTTTCCTGCTTAATTGAAGCATCAGGTGTAGTTTTTCATGAAGGATGAATTAAATGTTCAAATATGTTGGAATGATGAGTTGCACGCATCATGCATGCTCTGCACTTTATTTGGCTAGTAGGCAAATAGACCTAAATTAGGGTCTAATGACTCCGTGGCTACATGCCTCCAGAAGGGCGTCTTCTGAGGCTGAGGGGTGCTTTTACTAAGGCGCGTGGTGCTGCATGCAGATCACAAGCTCTTCAACTGGGCAGCAGTGTCACAATGGAGGGAACAGCCTATAGGGAGACTACCTAAGACCACTGCAACAGTTATTGTAAAGTGTGGGAATAAGCTTATTTTAGACTAGCCTACATTTAACCTCTCCCTTATTCATTTCAAAGTCCATATGTTCATACCCCGATTCATATAAATCATGTCAAATTATTTTAAATTCATATTAACCCCTCCCACAGAATATGCTTTGGCAAGATTGAGTGATTAAATACGTTTAAAAATATTATAGAAAAAAGAATTGTGGTAAAGGCTCCAGTGGTCATACATAATTCATAGATTCACCAAACATCGATCATTATTTATGTTTTATTATTCCTGGTTTATACTACTGGTTATGATTGCAGACAGAGCCCAGAGAATGGGAAGGTGCAATATTTAATTAGTCACTTAAGTGATAATGCCCGAGATGCGGGTATTTGGACGATATATTGGCACTGGTGTTGTCAGGCCCGAGACGGTTCGGTTGCTAGAGACGTGACCCAGTCGTTCAGTCTTTTTGTTCTGTATCTATGGACGCGACCCAGTTGTTCATTCTAAATGTTCCATTGCCACACTGGCTGGCCACGTTCCTATCCCTTGCTTGCTAGCTAGCCAACTACGGCTAACTTAGTCAGAATAACAGCAAAGTAGCTGCATTTGCATTTCTGACATTTATTTGGATACATCCATAACAATGAGCTAATGAGAAGCGATTTCGCCTGGCATAGAAAATGTGCTCACTCGTCAGGACACGGTTGTTCAGAGGAGCTAGCCAACAACAAAGCTAACACATTCACTTCAAACTGAAGCTGGAAAGACTGCAAACTAGCTGCACTTCGTTTCATTTCACCTTTTTCAATTGACATTTCTTTGTATATATCCATAAAAATGATGCCAGCTGATTTAATGACTTCGACTGGCTGAGAAACGCTGCCTGTCAGTCTCCTCCCGACTCCCAACACTTTCATTACTAATGGGACAGCTGGATATCGAATTTGAATATATAAACAATGTTGCAAATGTCGGAGAGACAGTCAGCAAGGTTTATACAAATCTCCGCTGTTGAAAACTAAATGTTAGACTAAACGAAATGTGAGATAATGTCTAGATGCTTGTTATAGTGGAGATCAAGTTTATAAAGTGCCTGGCTGGGCTGATGAGACAGTGGATTGCACATGTAACAGTATAACTTTAGACCGTCCCCTCGCCCCGACACGGGCGCGAACCAGGGACCTTCTGCACACATCAACAACTGACACCCACGAAGCGTCGTTACCCATCGCTCCACAAAAGCCGCGACCCTTGCAGAGCAAGGGGAACCATACTTCTAGGTTTCAGAGCAAGTGACGTAACTGATTGAAACGCTATTAGCGCGTACCCGCTAACTAGCTAGCCATTTCACATCCGTTACACACAGTCAGATGGAACAGAGTAAATAGGCATTTTAAGGTCATAGATTTAGCTGCTGGTAACTTATGGAATAGACACAGGCTGAAATGCGGTTTTAACCAATCAGCATTCACGATTAGACCCACCCTTTGATAAGGTGCATGCATGGGGATGTCCAAGTCACCCAGAGATCTACCCATACTGTAGAGAAACACCTAGCGGACTGGAACTAAACTGTTGTAGGCATAATACAGCTAGTGCTGTCTAGACTCACGCTGGCAAACAAATCCATTACATTATCTACGTAAATGTGAAGTAAACTCAACTGGGGAGTAATAGAGAATGGAGACTTTTAACTTGAAAACGTACAGGATACCTCTTTCTGGTTTCCTTGACTTCAGAGTTTTTATACGGTGTTATGCTTTTTCATGTAGCACTCCTCACAGGCCGTTTGGTGTTCGTTCTTTTTTGTTGTTGAGATGAAATTGCCAAAACTCTGAAAGGTATTATTGTATGTCAGAATTGCAACACAATATTTGTTCAAGCCTAAAATGTTAGTCCGTAATCGTAATATGGTGTTTGTATGTTCATATATTAAATGTGTGAGTTGTATTAGTCAGTATGGCAATGTAACGTTAATGATCTGTCAGTTTCCCTAGCCAATTCCCTACTTTCACACTGACACAGTAATAAACAGCTCTGTTACAGGCTTCTCTGTCATGGTGCACATGGGTTTCTTCATCCCGCTCCCACAGGCCCTATAGACCAGTACAGGTCTAATGATGATACTAGCCTATAATAACCAAGATACAGGCCCTATAGACCAGTACAGGTCTAATGATGATACTAGCCTACAATAACCAAGATACAGGCCATATAGACCAGTACAGGTCTAATGATGATACTAGCCTATAATAACCACTATACAGGCCCTATAGACCAGTACAGCTCTAATGATGATACTAGCCTATAATAACCATGATACAGGCCCTATAGACCAGTACAGGTCAAATGATGATACTAGCCTATAATAACCAAGATACAGGCCCTATAGACCAGTACAGGTCTAATGATGATACTGGCCTATAATAACCAAGATACAGGCCCTATAGACCAGTACAGGTCTAATGAGGATACTAGCCTACAATAACCAAGATACAGGCCATATAGACCAGTACAGGTCTAATGATGATACTAGCCTATAATAACCACTATACAGGCCCTATAGACCAGTACAGCTCTAATGATGATACTAGCCTATAATAACCAAGATACAGGCCCTATAGACCAGTACAGGTCTAATGAGGATACTAGCCTACAATAACCAAGATACAGGCCATATAGACCAGTACAGGTCTAATGATGATACTAGCCTATAATAACCACTATACAGGCCCTATAGACCAGTACAGCTCTAATGATGATACTAGCCTATAATAACCATGATACAGGCCCTATAGACCAGTACAGGTCTAATGATGATACTAGCCTATAATAACCAATATACAGGCCCTATAGACCAGTACAGGTCTAATGATGATACTGGCCTATAATAACCAAGATACAGGCCCTATAGACCAGTACAGGTCTAATGAGGATACTAGCCTACAATAACCAAGATACAGGCCATATAGACCAGTACAGGTCTAATGATGATACTAGCCTATAATAACCACTATACAGGCCCTATAGACCAATACAGCTCTAATGATGATACTAGCCTATAATAACCAAGATACAGGCCCTATAGACCAGTACAGGTCTAATGATGATACTAGCCTATAATAACCAAGATACAGGCCATATAGACCAGTACAGGTCTCATGATGTTACTAGCCTATAATAACCACTATACAGGCCCTATAGACCAGTACAGGTCTAATGATGATACTGGCCTATAATAACCAAGATACAGGCCCTATAGACCAGTACAGGTCTAATGAGGATACTAGCCTACAATAACCAAGATACAGGCCATATAGACCAGTACAGGTCTAATGATGATACTAGCCTATAATAACCACTATACAGGCCCTATAGACCAATACAGCTCTAATGATGATACTAGCCTATAATAACCAAGATACAGGCCCTATAGACCAGTACAGGTCTAATGATGATACTAGCCTATAATAACCAAGATACAGGCCATATAGACCAGTACAGGTCTCATGATGTTACTAGCCTATAATAACCACTATACAGGCCCTATAGACCAGTACAGGTCTAATGATGATACGAGCGTATAATAACCTTTGGAGGGAGTTGAAAGTCCGTGTTGCCCAGCAACAGCCCCAAAACATCACTGATCTAGAGGAGATCTGCATGGAGGAATGGGCCAAAATACCAGCAACAGTGTGTGAAAACCTTGTGAAGACTTACAGAAAACGTTTGACCTCTGTCATTGCCAGCAAAGGGTATATAACAAAGTATTGAGATAAACTTTTGTTATTGACCAAATACTTATTTTCCACCATAATTTGCAAATAAATTCATTAAAAATCCTACAATGTGATTTTCTGGATTTTTTTTCCTCGTTTTGTCTGTCATAGTTGAAGTGTACCTATGATGAAAAGTACAGGCCTCTCTCATCTTTTTAAGTGGGAGAACTTACACAATTGGTGGCTGACTAAATACTTTTTTTGCCCCACTGTATATGTATGTATGTGTGTGTGTGTGTGTGTAAAAATACTTATTTATTAAATGTTTTTATACATTTTCTGTTGGCTCTTTGGCCACACACGGGCCCCAGGGGCTTCAGCGCGGGTAAGCCCCTGCATTAATCCAGCCCTGATTGCCTCATGAAATTATGCCAGGACCACAGCTCATGAAAAAAGTTATCTTCACAGTAATTTAAGGGTTTCTTTGCAGTCTCTGTCCACTGAAGAGCGTCTAGAAAAGTTAAAGGAAATGTTGGAGTCGAAAGGAAATGGTTCCTCAATGTGGAAAAAAGTTATTGGATTAGATCGGGTTTTGGAGTAGTTGATACCAACAGTCCATGTGGATGACTGGACTATCTGCATGTCTCCTTTTTCGAGGGATATGTTTATCCTAGGCTGCCTGTCATTTCAAATTGTTCATTATTTCTGGTAATTACTCTTTAGCTCTTGGAGTCCCAGGAAAAGCTACACTTATTTTGAGTGTTTATTTACGACAACAGCTTGCTCTTGCTTGCTGAATGTAAAACAAAGAAAACAAAAGAACTGTGGAATATTCATTATGCTGATTCTGTTGCAAAGCGTTTCTTAATCGGAAGCAAACGAAACGGGGAGGAACCTACCTGAATTTGTCCAATAGAAACTCACATTTTTCTATGTTTGCTTCCGTTTGTTTATAAACGGTAAACGGTTTCTGTAATAAATAAGCCCCTGGCTGTGAATTTAAAAGGAGAGAGAGAGAGAGAGCACGATGGTGTGATCAAAATTCACCATGTGAGTAGCCTGCTAATGTACCTTTCTGAACATAAATGGTATAGACCCATAACTGATCCAAATGGTTGCATAATCAGGCTAAGGCTCTATGGTACTCCCTGTATATAGTTCCATTTTGTGTATTTTATTCCGCTTGTGTTATTATGTCATTTTTTAACTCTGGGCTCATAAGCAAGCATTTCACGGTAATGTCTACACCAGTTGTATTCGGCTCATGTGATGAATACAATTTGATTTGATTTTACGCAGTTATTTCAGCATGAATTCAAAACAGGACATTTAAGCTGTTATTGTCTTGCTCTTTACTGTAATCAGAGGGCTAATATCAATACTATGCATGCCAGTCTCTCTTGGCTAAAAGTAAAGGAGAGACTGAGTACAGTTACAAGCACACAATAATGAGATAATTGTGGATATAACAAAATGGCCGCTACTGACCAATAAGCATTCATTTGGGCGTGGTGTGGCAGATACATTCATAGAAATCAGACATGGATATTGATGGACATGTTCCCAACACTGTCAAGATTCAACATATCTAAGCACATTCAGGACGACAATGTGAGGAACACGGAGGAGAGGGTGCTCCTTTGTCATTGGCAGTCGGGCCATGTCAATATCAGGCAGGAGCTGTGTCCAATGACGGGATGCTCCACCCATTTCAGCAGGCTGGACCGGCACATGGACTCAAACACAGAGTACAGAGGAGACAGGCTTTAGATGTGGTTAGGAGACGGCTGACGATGGAGCGGCTGGTGACGTTGAGGGCTTCCATCCCTGTCATCCCACTGGCAACCGATTTGGATATTGTGAAGGTTGCAAGGCATGAAGAGGAGGACTTTTTAGATTCACTTCTTTTGGCAGAGGAAGAGGAGGAAATGGGCTTCAAAGATTATTCCTACAACTGCACAGCGCCAATCCTGAGTCTGTGAAAGCTGTGCAAGAGAGGGATGAGGCCCTGACCAAGAGAAGTGAGACCATCCAATTCGTTAGAGGACCACCTGAAGCTGACCTCTGAGACAGCTTTAAAATAGCTCTTTGATATTTGTACCTGTCTATATGGCCTGTATTATGGTTATTATAGGCTAGTATCATCATTAGGCCTGTACTGGTTATAGGGTCTGTATCCTGGTTATTGTAGGCTAGTATCATCATTAGACCTGTACTGGTCTATAGGGCCTGTATCATGGTTACTATAGGCTAGTATCATCATTACGCCTGTACTGGTCTATAGGGCCTGTATCATGGTTATTGTAGGCTAGTATCATCATTAGACCTGTACTGGTCTATAGGGCCTGTATCATGGTTATTGTAGGCTAGTATCATCATTAGACCTGTACTGGTCTATAGGGCCTGTATCATGGTTACTATAGGCTAGTATCATCATTAGGCCTGTACTGGTCTATAGGGCCTGTATTATGGTTATTATAGGCTAGTATTATCATTAGGCCTGTACTGGTTATAGGGTCTGTATCCTGGTTATTGTAGGCTAGTATTATCATTAGGCCTGTACTGGTTATAGGGTCTGTATCATGGTTATTATAGGCTAGTATCATCATTACGCCTGTACTGGTCTATAGGGCCTGTATTATGGTTACTATAGGCTAGTATCATCATTAGGCCTGTACTGGTCTATAGGGCCTGTATCATGGTTATTGTAGGCTAGTATCATCATTAGACCTGTACTGGTCTATATGGCCTGTATCTTGGTTATTGTAGGCTAGTATCATCATTAGACCTGTACTGGTCTATAGGGCCTGTATCATGGTTATTGTAGGCTAGTATCATCATTAGACCTGTACTGGTCTATATGGGTTGTATCTTGGTTATTGTAGGCTAGTATCATCATTAGGCCTGTACTGGTGTATAGGGCCTGTATAGTGGTTATTATAGGCTAGTATCATCATTAGGCCTGTACTGGTGTATAGGGCCTGTATCATGGTTATTATAGGCTAGTGTCATCATTAGACCTGTACTGGTCTATAGGGCCTGTATCATGGTTACTATAGGCTAGTATCATCATTAGGCCTGTACTGGTGTATAGGGCCTGCATAGTGGTTATTATAGGCTAGTTTACCAGGAATGGTTTGGCGAACTATATTGTGGTTATTATAGGCTAGCGTACCGCGAATGGTTAGACCAACTATATTGTGGTTATTATAGGCTAGTTTACCGGGAATGGTTAGACTAACCATATTGTGGTTATTATCGGCTAGCATACCGGAGAGGGAGCTATAACTCTGAGGTAGATGCAGACGTCTTGCTCGTTCAACTTCTGCATCAAGGGGAACGTCTCGCTCGTTCAACTTCCGCATCTAGTTCAACATACACTCAAGGGCTCCCCCTGGCGGGGCCGTCCAGGTCCGCTATGCGGTCAGTCTTGCAAGGATGTCTCTATGAGGGTCATGGCTAGCATTCTAGCTAACCATCAACATGGGTTTGGTTAGCTAGCTAACTTGGCTAGCTAGTGTCATCAGCAATAACTGTATATATGTCAGCCAGATTAGCATCTGAATTCAAATTATTTCGAGTGAAATACAGTTGACAATTGGGCAATCGTATGATGATATTTTCCTCATTATAGCATGATTATGACCCAAAATAAATATGGAATGGCATGTACAGACTTCGGCTGGTCTTGCTAATTGCTAACGTTAATCAGTAGAGCGTTGCATGCTGGACGTTGCAATGCCCAGCTAGGACAAGAACTCGGCCGAACTCGGGTTGAGTGAAGGCATGAACGGCTGAGAGTCAGCGTCGGGTCCTTCATGCTGTCACAAGGGTTTGCGTTACGGCGATAAGAGCTCAGGCTGATCAAGGCAACTCCTCTAAAGTTGGTGGAAAAAATGAATTACATACGTTAATATTGCTATCAATTGTATTGGGTTGCACAAAAAGAGTCTGCGGGAAGCCAGAAGTTAAATACAATTCCATTTCGAAGTACTGTGCCAGTGGGCAGGAAGGTTGGTCATTATGAAGGGGGGGATTTGGAACAAAATATAAAATAAAAGTCATGCACATGCGCCATATGCAGACAAAAAAATTGTTGGGGACTACAACAGACCCACGTTTGGAAAGTCTGTTTTGTAATACAATGCTGGATTTTCCAAAATTAAAATGAATAGCCAACAATGGAAATACAATACAATACACCTGTCTGCAGGTGAGCAAAACCTCTCCTAACAGGACAGCCTCTCAGTTTGGCTCTCAAACCAAACTCTACCAAGCTCTATTTGAGATTCTCTCATCCTCAATTCATACATTATTGAAATTAACTTGGATATCACCCAAAAATGTTATGCATTGTGCATCCATCTTACTTTTGTGTGAAATATGTCTTGACTTTAGCCTTGTCATTCATGTTCCAGCCAAGGGCAATGTAAATATGCATGTCCTTTTGCTAATACGGTCTTCTCACAATGGTTAAAAGTTGTATGTACAGTACATGTATTTAGATGTTTTCGTATTTTTTTCAGTCATGGCAAGAAAGGAGATCCATGAACATGGACAGCATATCTAAGCCTGAGTCGAGTAAAGGTAAGGAGGACTCACCTAGGGAGCTCCTACATTGGCGGCAGGTAGCCTAGTGGTTAGAGCATTGGGCCAGTAACTGAAAGGTTGCTGGATTGAATCCCCGAGCTGGCAAGGTAAAAATCTGTCGTTCTGCCCCTGAGCAAGGAATTTAACCCACTATACCGTGGGCACTGAAGACGTGGATGTTGATTAAGGCAGCACCCTGCACCTCTCTGATTCAGAGGGGTTGGGTTAAATGTGGAAGACACATTTCAGTTGAAGGCATTCAGTTGTACAACTGACTAGGCATTTCCCAATGCCTCTGAATCAGAGAGGTGCGGGGGGCTGCCTTAACTTCTCTAGGGTAGGGGGCAGCATTCGGGATTTTGGATGAAAAGCATGCCCAAATTAAACCCCCTGCTACTCGGACCCAGAAGATATGATATGCATATAACTGGTAGATTTGGATAGAAAACACTCTGAAAGTTTCTAAAACTGTTAAAATAGTGTCTGTGAGTATAACAGAACTGATTTGGCAGGCGAAAACTTGAGAAAAATCCATTCAGGAAGTAGTTTTTTTTTTTTTTTTTTAGTTTTCTATTCAATGCCATTACAGTATCCATTGACTTACGACTCAAATTGCAGTTCCTATGCCTTCCACTAGATGTCAACAGTCTTTAGAAATTGTACATTTAATAAATGTATTTAAAATTGCTTCAATTTAGGTCATTTTAAATATCCTTAGTTATATTTGTCACAGACATACTTAAATGTAATAAAATATATTAATTTAAGTATATTTAAATATATTTGTTCCGCTTGGGACAGCTATGAATATGAACAAGGAAATGAACAATACACACCAGGACAAACCTTCGGAAGCTACTTATTGTGAATTGTTATATAGCAATTTGCAAATGTCTATAGATTGAATAGTAAAAGATAGGAGAAAGATGATTACTGAAAAGTTATGAATGAGACCGCACCTACCACAGACCAGAGAAAGACCACCAACACACTTCCTGCTGTTCTCAAGGACATTGTTGCATCTCCCACCCTACAGTCTTAGCAACACGAAGGAAGTCAAATATAGCTGGTGAATTACTACACCTTATACATCAAATGAGAAAGATCTGTCTATAGCACTGTATTCACATAATTATTCATTTATTGCTTCAAATACATTTAATTTTTACAGTCCTGACTGTAGCATTGAGACCAATTATTAACAGAATATACACAGAGTGCACAAAGCATTAGTAACACCTTCCTAATATTGAATTGCACCTCTTTTTGCCCTCAGAACAGCCACAATTTGTCGGGGCATGGTGTCGAAAGTGTTCCACAGGGATGCTGGCCCATGTTGACGCCAATGCTCCCCCCAGTTGTGTCAAGTTTGCTGGATATCCTTTGGGTGGTGGATCATTCTTGATGCACACAGGAAACTGTTGAGCGTGAAAAAGCAAGCAGCGTTTGAGTTCTTGACACAAACCGGTGAGCCTGGCACCTACTACCATACCCCCTCTGAGTGGCACACACACACAATCCATGTCTCAATTCTTTCAAGACTTAAAAACCCTTCTTTAACCCGTCTCCTCCCCTTCATCTAGACTTATTGAAGTGGATTTCACAAGTGACACCTGGATTCCCTGGTCAATCTATGTCATGGAAACAGCAGGTGCCCCTAATGTTTTGTACACTCAGTGTATTGTTTATCACTAAAAACATACTATCAAACACTATATTATAAGATATCATCAAGTGTACTTACAGAGTGAAGTGGAGAGGTTTTGTAAGACAACTTACTGGCAGTATGGAAACAGGAAGTAAGTATGTGGTATACATATTAAATGTAGTCAGGG
>NC_092087.1:84310128-84453601 GCF_045679555.1 Salvelinus alpinus | reverse complement strand
CAATAACCAAGATACAGGCCATATAGACCAGTACAGGTCTAATGATGATACTAGCCTATAATAACCACTATACAGGCCCTATAGACCAGTACAGCTCTAATGATGATACTAGCCTATAATAACCATGATACAGGCCCTATAGACCAGTACAGGTCTAATGATGATACTAGCCTATAATAACCAATATACAGGCCCTATAGACCAGTACAGGTCTAATGATGATACTGGCCTATAATAACCAAGATACAGGCCCTATAGACCAGTACAGGTCTAATGAGGATACTAGCCTACAATAACCAAGATACAGGCCATATAGACCAGTACAGGTCTAATGATGATACTAGCCTATAATAACCACTATACAGGCCCTATAGACCAATACAGCTCTAATGATGATACTAGCCTATAATAACCAAGATACAGGCCCTATAGACCAGTACAGGTCTAATGATGATACTAGCCTATAATAACCAAGATACAGGCCATATAGACCAGTACAGGTCTCATGATGTTACTAGCCTATAATAACCACTATACAGGCCCTATAGACCAGTACAGGTCTAATGATGATACTGGCCTATAATAACCAAGATACAGGCCCTATAGACCAGTACAGGTCTAATGAGGATACTAGCCTACAATAACCAAGATACAGGCCATATAGACCAGTACAGGTCTAATGATGATACTAGCCTATAATAACCACTATACAGGCCCTATAGACCAATACAGCTCTAATGATGATACTAGCCTATAATAACCAAGATACAGGCCCTATAGACCAGTACAGGTCTAATGATGATACTAGCCTATAATAACCAAGATACAGGCCATATAGACCAGTACAGGTCTCATGATGTTACTAGCCTATAATAACCACTATACAGGCCCTATAGACCAGTACAGGTCTAATGATGATACGAGCGTATAATAACCTTTGGAGGGAGTTGAAAGTCCGTGTTGCCCAGCAACAGCCCCAAAACATCACTGATCTAGAGGAGATCTGCATGGAGGAATGGGCCAAAATACCAGCAACAGTGTGTGAAAACCTTGTGAAGACTTACAGAAAACGTTTGACCTCTGTCATTGCCAGCAAAGGGTATATAACAAAGTATTGAGATAAACTTTTGTTATTGACCAAATACTTATTTTCCACCATAATTTGCAAATAAATTCATTAAAAATCCTACAATGTGATTTTCTGGATTTTTTTTCCTCGTTTTGTCTGTCATAGTTGAAGTGTACCTATGATGAAAAGTACAGGCCTCTCTCATCTTTTTAAGTGGGAGAACTTACACAATTGGTGGCTGACTAAATACTTTTTTTGCCCCACTGTATATGTATGTATGTGTGTGTGTGTGTGTGTAAAAATACTTATTTATTAAATGTTTTTATACATTTTCTGTTGGCTCTTTGGCCACACACGGGCCCCAGGGGCTTCAGCGCGGGTAAGCCCCTGCATTAATCCAGCCCTGATTGCCTCATGAAATTATGCCAGGACCACAGCTCATGAAAAAAGTTATCTTCACAGTAATTTAAGGGTTTCTTTGCAGTCTCTGTCCACTGAAGAGCGTCTAGAAAAGTTAAAGGAAATGTTGGAGTCGAAAGGAAATGGTTCCTCAATGTGGAAAAAAGTTATTGGATTAGATCGGGTTTTGGAGTAGTTGATACCAACAGTCCATGTGGATGACTGGACTATCTGCATGTCTCCTTTTTCGAGGGATATGTTTATCCTAGGCTGCCTGTCATTTCAAATTGTTCATTATTTCTGGTAATTACTCTTTAGCTCTTGGAGTCCCAGGAAAAGCTACACTTATTTTGAGTGTTTATTTACGACAACAGCTTGCTCTTGCTTGCTGAATGTAAAACAAAGAAAACAAAAGAACTGTGGAATATTCATTATGCTGATTCTGTTGCAAAGCGTTTCTTAATCGGAAGCAAACGAAACGGGGAGGAACCTACCTGAATTTGTCCAATAGAAACTCACATTTTTCTATGTTTGCTTCCGTTTGTTTATAAACGGTAAACGGTTTCTGTAATAAATAAGCCCCTGGCTGTGAATTTAAAAGGAGAGAGAGAGAGAGAGCACGATGGTGTGATCAAAATTCACCATGTGAGTAGCCTGCTAATGTACCTTTCTGAACATAAATGGTATAGACCCATAACTGATCCAAATGGTTGCATAATCAGGCTAAGGCTCTATGGTACTCCCTGTATATAGTTCCATTTTGTGTATTTTATTCCGCTTGTGTTATTATGTCATTTTTTAACTCTGGGCTCATAAGCAAGCATTTCACGGTAATGTCTACACCAGTTGTATTCGGCTCATGTGATGAATACAATTTGATTTGATTTTACGCAGTTATTTCAGCATGAATTCAAAACAGGACATTTAAGCTGTTATTGTCTTGCTCTTTACTGTAATCAGAGGGCTAATATCAATACTATGCATGCCAGTCTCTCTTGGCTAAAAGTAAAGGAGAGACTGAGTACAGTTACAAGCACACAATAATGAGATAATTGTGGATATAACAAAATGGCCGCTACTGACCAATAAGCATTCATTTGGGCGTGGTGTGGCAGATACATTCATAGAAATCAGACATGGATATTGATGGACATGTTCCCAACACTGTCAAGATTCAACATATCTAAGCACATTCAGGACGACAATGTGAGGAACACGGAGGAGAGGGTGCTCCTTTGTCATTGGCAGTCGGGCCATGTCAATATCAGGCAGGAGCTGTGTCCAATGACGGGATGCTCCACCCATTTCAGCAGGCTGGACCGGCACATGGACTCAAACACAGAGTACAGAGGAGACAGGCTTTAGATGTGGTTAGGAGACGGCTGACGATGGAGCGGCTGGTGACGTTGAGGGCTTCCATCCCTGTCATCCCACTGGCAACCGATTTGGATATTGTGAAGGTTGCAAGGCATGAAGAGGAGGACTTTTTAGATTCACTTCTTTTGGCAGAGGAAGAGGAGGAAATGGGCTTCAAAGATTATTCCTACAACTGCACAGCGCCAATCCTGAGTCTGTGAAAGCTGTGCAAGAGAGGGATGAGGCCCTGACCAAGAGAAGTGAGACCATCCAATTCGTTAGAGGACCACCTGAAGCTGACCTCTGAGACAGCTTTAAAATAGCTCTTTGATATTTGTACCTGTCTATATGGCCTGTATTATGGTTATTATAGGCTAGTATCATCATTAGGCCTGTACTGGTTATAGGGTCTGTATCCTGGTTATTGTAGGCTAGTATCATCATTAGACCTGTACTGGTCTATAGGGCCTGTATCATGGTTACTATAGGCTAGTATCATCATTACGCCTGTACTGGTCTATAGGGCCTGTATCATGGTTATTGTAGGCTAGTATCATCATTAGACCTGTACTGGTCTATAGGGCCTGTTTCATGGTTACTATAGGCTAGTATCATCATTAGACCTGTACTGGTCTATAGGGCCTGTATCATGGTTACTATAGGCTAGTATCATCATTAGGCCTGTACTGGTCTATAGGGCCTGTATTATGGTTATTATAGGCTAGTATTATCATTAGGCCTGTACTGGTTATAGGGTCTGTATCCTGGTTATTGTAGGCTAGTATTATCATTAGGCCTGTACTGGTTATAGGGTCTGTATCATGGTTATTATAGGCTAGTATCATCATTACGCCTGTACTGGTCTATAGGGCCTGTATTATGGTTACTATAGGCTAGTATCATCATTAGGCCTGTACTGGTCTATAGGGCCTGTATCATGGTTATTGTAGGCTAGTATCATCATTAGACCTGTACTGGTCTATATGGCCTGTATCTTGGTTATTGTAGGCTAGTATCATCATTAGACCTGTACTGGTCTATAGGGCCTGTATCATGGTTATTGTAGGCTAGTATCATCATTAGACCTGTACTGGTCTATATGGGTTGTATCTTGGTTATTGTAGGCTAGTATCATCATTAGACCTGTACTGGTCTATAGGGCCTGTATAGTGGTTATTATAGGCTAGTATCATCATTAGGCCTGTACTGGTCTATAGGGCCTGTATCATGGTTATTATAGGCTAGTGTCATCATTAGACCTGTACTGGTCTATAGGGCCTGTATCATGGTTACTATAGGCTAGTATCATCATTAGGCCTGTACTGGTGTATAGGGCCTGCATAGTGGTTATTATAGGCTAGTTTACCAGGAATGGTTTGGCGAACTATATTGTGGTTATTATAGGCTAGCGTACCGCGAATGGTTAGACCAACTATATTGTGGTTATTATAGGCTAGTTTACCGGGAATGGTTAGACTAACCATATTGTGGTTATTATCGGCTAGCATACCGGAGAGGGAGCTATAACTCTGAGGTAGATGCAGACGTCTTGCTCGTTCAACTTCTGCATCAAGGGGAACGTCTCGCTCGTTCAACTTCCGCATCTAGTTCAACATACACTCAAGGGCTCCCCCTGGCGGGGCCGTCCAGGTCCGCTATGCGGTCAGTCTTGCAAGGATGTCTCTATGAGGGTCATGGCTAGCATTCTAGCTAACCATCAACATGGGTTTGGTTAGCTAGCTAACTTGGCTAGCTAGTGTCATCAGCAATAACTGTATATATGTCAGCCAGATTAGCATCTGAATTCAAATTATTTCGAGTGAAATACAGTTGACAATTGGGCAATCGTATGATGATATTTTCCTCATTATAGCATGATTATGACCCAAAATAAATATGGAATGGCATGTACAGACTTCGGCTGGTCTTGCTAATTGCTAACGTTAATCAGTAGAGCGTTGCATGCTGGACGTTGCAATGCCCAGCTAGGACAAGAACTCGGCCGAACTCGGGTTGAGTGAAGGCATGAACGGCTGAGAGTCAGCGTCGGGTCCTTCATGCTGTCACAAGGGTTTGCGTTACGGCGATAAGAGCTCAGGCTGATCAAGGCAACTCCTCTAAAGTTGGTGGAAAAAATGAATTACATACGTTAATATTGCTATCAATTGTATTGGGTTGCACAAAAAGAGTCTGCGGGAAGCCAGAAGTTAAATACAATTCCATTTCGAAGTACTGTGCCAGTGGGCAGGAAGGTTGGTCATTATGAAGGGGGGGATTTGGAACAAAATATAAAATAAAAGTCATGCACATGCGCCATATGCAGACAAAAAAATTGTTGGGGACTACAACAGACCCACGTTTGGAAAGTCTGTTTTGTAATACAATGCTGGATTTTCCAAAATTAAAATGAATAGCCAACAATGGAAATACAATACAATACACCTGTCTGCAGGTGAGCAAAACCTCTCCTAACAGGACAGCCTCTCAGTTTGGCTCTCAAACCAAACTCTACCAAGCTCTATTTGAGATTCTCTCATCCTCAATTCATACATTATTGAAATTAACTTGGATATCACCCAAAAATGTTATGCATTGTGCATCCATCTTACTTTTGTGTGAAATATGTCTTGACTTTAGCCTTGTCATTCATGTTCCAGCCAAGGGCAATGTAAATATGCATGTCCTTTTGCTAATACGGTCTTCTCACAATGGTTAAAAGTTGTATGTACAGTACATGTATTTAGATGTTTTCGTATTTTTTTCAGTCATGGCAAGAAAGGAGATCCATGAACATGGACAGCATATCTAAGCCTGAGTCGAGTAAAGGTAAGGAGGACTCACCTAGGGAGCTCCTACATTGGCGGCAGGTAGCCTAGTGGTTAGAGCATTGGGCCAGTAACTGAAAGGTTGCTGGATTGAATCCCCGAGCTGGCAAGGTAAAAATCTGTCGTTCTGCCCCTGAGCAAGGAATTTAACCCACTATACCGTGGGCACTGAAGACGTGGATGTTGATTAAGGCAGCACCCTGCACCTCTCTGATTCAGAGGGGTTGGGTTAAATGTGGAAGACACATTTCAGTTGAAGGCATTCAGTTGTACAACTGACTAGGCATTTCCCAATGCCTCTGAATCAGAGAGGTGCGGGGGGCTGCCTTAACTTCTCTAGGGTAGGGGGCAGCATTCAGAATTTTGGATGAAAAGCATGCCCAAATTAAACCCCCTGCTACTCGGACCCAGAAGATATGATATGCATATAACTGGTAGATTTGGATAGAAAACACTCTGAAAGTTTCTAAAACTGTTAAAATAGTGTCTGTGAGTATAACATAACTGATTTGGCAGGCGAAAACCTGAGAAAAATCCATTCAGGAAGTAGTTTTTTGGGGGGTTTTGTAGTTTTCTATTCAATGCCATTACAGTATCCATTGACTTACGACTCAAATTGCAGTTCCTATGCCTTCCACTAGATGTCAACAGTCTTTAGAAATTGTACATTTAATAAATGTATTTAAAATTGCTTCAATTTAGGTCATTTTAAATATCCTTAGTTATATTTGTCACAGACATACTTAAATGTAATAAAATATATTAATTTAAGTATATTTAAATATATTTGTTCCGCTTGGGACAGCTATGAATATGAACAAGGAAATGAACAATACACACCAGGACAAACCTTCGGAAGCTACTTATTGTGAATTGTTATATAGCAATATGCAAATGTCTATAGATTGAATAGTAAAAGATAGGAGAAAGATGATTACTGAAAAGTTATGAATGAGACCGCACCTACCACAGACCAGAGAAAGACCACCAACACACTTCCTGCTGTTCTCAAGGACATTGTTGCATCTCCCACCCTACAGTCTTAGCAACACGAAGGAAGTCAAATATAGCTGGTGAATTACTACACCTTATACATCAAATGAGAAAGATCTGTCTATAGCACTGTATTCACATAATTATTCATTTATTGCTTCAAATACATTTAATTTTTACAGTCCTGACTGTAGCATTGAGACCAATTATTAACAGAATATACACAGAGTGCACAAAGCATTAGTAACACCTTCCTAATATTGAATTGCACCTCTTTTTGCCCTCAGAACAGCCACAATTTGTCGGGGCATGGTGTCGAAAGTGTTCCACAGGGATGCTGGCCCATGTTGACGCCAATGCTCCCCCCAGTTGTGTCAAGTTTGCTGGATATCCTTTGGGTGGTGGATCATTCTTGATGCACACAGGAAACTGTTGAGCGTGAAAAAGCAAGCAGCGTTTGAGTTCTTGACACAAACCGGTGAGCCTGGCACCTACTACCATACCCCCTCTGAGTGGCACACACACACAATCCATGTCTCAATTCTTTCAAGACTTAAAAACCCTTCTTTAACCCGTCTCCTCCCCTTCATCTAGACTTATTGAAGTGGATTTCACAAGTGACACCTGGATTCCCTGGTCAATCTATGTCATGGAAACAGCAGGTGCCCCTAATGTTTTGTACACTCAGTGTATTGTTTATCACTAAAAACATACTATCAAACACTATATTATAAGATATCATCAAGTGTACTTACAGAGTGAAGTGGAGAGGTTTTGTAAGACAACTTACTGGCAGTATGGAAACAGGAAGTAAGTATGTGGTATACATATTAAATGTAGTCAGGGCTTATGTGTCACGCCCTGGCCTTAGTTATCTTTGTTTTCTTTATTATTTTAGTTAGGTCAGGGTGTGACATGGGGGATGTATGTGTTTTGTATTGTCTAGGGTTTTTTGTATGTTTATGGGGCGTTGTCTAGTCAGGGTGTATGTATGTCTATGGTTGCCTAGATTGGTTCTCAATTAGAGACAGCTGTCTATCGTTGTCTCTGATTGGGAGCCATATTTAGGCAACCATAGTCATTAGGTAGTTTGTGGGTGATTGTCTATGTCTA
Source organism: Salvelinus alpinus (assembly GCF_045679555.1). Classification (NCBI taxonomy): domain Eukaryota; kingdom Metazoa; phylum Chordata; class Actinopteri; order Salmoniformes; family Salmonidae; genus Salvelinus; species Salvelinus alpinus. The sequence continues at coordinate 84,445,846 of NC_092087.1, read as the reverse complement.
AGTTGCCTGTGTCTGCACTTTTGTTTATATAGCTTCACGTTCGTCGGTTTATTATTTTGTCTAGTTTGTATAGTGTTTGTTTCGTTTCGTTTTCGTCTTCATTAATAAAGAAGATGTATTCATTTCACGCTGCGCCTTGGTCCTCCTCTCTTCCACCATACGACGATCGTGACATTATGTCATTTCCTTCCTCTCTAAGACATGGTACTAGAAGGTTCCAGGCCGAATACACTGCAGACGTTGCATTGTAACTAATGGTTACGCAACACATTATCGAGTTTGCAGATGGGCATCAGATTGCTCTATCATATATTTTTTTATAATAGTAATTTGACCATTTAAAATACATAAAGAAGCCTCACCAGGCAACCAATACATGTACCAAAATTGCCGAAGATTATACACACAAAAACTCAAGGACTTGTTTCCATTGTGGTCCACTATTCTATGAGTGGAGCCACACCTGGGTGGGGTGCACCTGCTTCAATATACTTTGTATCCCTTATTTACTGAAGTGTTTCCTTTATTTTGGCAGTTACCTGTACACTGGCAATGTGAAGCATTAGACAGGCCAGATCCGGTCCAAATGGGAGATCGACACTGGGAGACATTGCTTATGGGCCAACTATGGTGAATTTTTATTTATTTATTTTATTTAACCTTTATTTAACTAGACAAGTAAGTTAAGAACAAATTCTTGTTTACAAAGACAGCTTACACCGGCCAAACTCGGACGACGCTGGGCCAATTGTGCGCTGCCCTAAGGGACTCCCAATTATGGCCGGTTGTGATACAGCCTGCATTCGAACCAGGCTGTAGTGACGCCTCAAGCACTGAGATGCAGTGCCGCTGCGACACTCGGGAGCGCAAAATGAAGTATCAATAAATAAACAAACACATTCTCAGAAATCACAAATGATTATTCATTATTAATGATAATAATAATACATATTAATAGTATTTATTGGCAATACAGCAGTATACATGTCCATCCACACACAATACATTTACCCTGTGATATATCTAAATGTGTGTATTGCGGCCTACCTAATTTAAGACATGCCAGGAGTGTGCAGGCTGAATCTAATGTGTACTGCAGGCCTGGTACTAAAGCCTGCACAGCAGTAGCTCTCCTGGACAGGAGTTGGTAGATGGTCACCCCACTGTCCCCTGTCCTTCTTTCCCCCAGAGGAGGCTGGTGGGCAGAGATATAGGAGGACAGGCTCATTGTAATGGTTGGAATGGAATAAATGGAACAGAATCACGCACATTAAACACATGGTCCATTCCATTTATTCCATTCCAGCCATTACAATGAACCCATCCTCGTATAGCTCCACCCACCAGCCTCTTCTTCTCTCCCTCATCACATGGTTCCCAGTAGATGGCCAAGCTGCAAAGTCAGAATTGGCTTTATCGTAACAAAATTTTTATTTTTGATCTTAATTTAAGGTTAGGGTTAGGCATAAGGTTAGCAGTGTGGTTAAGGTTCGGTTAAAGTTAAGGTTTAAAATCAGAGTTTAAGAAAAGGAATCGTAGAATTTAGTGGGCCTTCTGACTTTGAAACTTGGCAGGATAGTGATGAGCCACATCACACATTAATCTCGTAGGGTTTCTTGGCCGAGCTCTCCCCCGCACAGCACCAGCCAGGTATACACGCAGGCCTGTCCATCTTGGTAATATACAGCAGTGGCTCCATACTACAACTCAGATCCATGATGGAGAACACACTTATAGTCACCTGACAGCGGAACTGGACGAACGTGTAGTAGGAGAAGAACGGAACAAGAGCCACAGGAGGAAGGTAGTTGACGAAGATTATACCCAAGACGACCAGCACCATTTTGAAGGCTTTCTTCTTCACAGGGTGCATCACCTCCTTCCCGGCTACGGAGCGGCGTAGGACCCATATGATGGAGAGGTTACAGTAGATCATGAGGGCGAAGGCGAAGAGGATGAGGCCGCTGAACACCTCGTTGACAGACATGACTCCCAGGATGCTCTTGGTGAGGCTGTAGGCCAGGATGAGGGCCCAGGTTACCACGGAGACACCAACGCGGATCTTGTTGTCACGGATACCAGTGAACAGCACCGGGTGGACCACGGCCACATAGCGGTCCAGACAGATACACACCTGGGAGGAGAGAGATGGAATATAACTCAGATTATAATATAACACAGATTAATATATAACCCAGATTCTAACATAATTCTGATTATAACATGACCCAGATTATAACATAACCCAGATTATAATATAACCCACACTACAAAATAATGAACATCATAAAATAACCCAGATTATAACATAACCCAGATTCAAATATGACCCAAATTATAACAGTTTTTTACATTTACATTTGAGTAATTTAGCAGACGCTCTTATCCAGAGAGACTTGCAGGATAATTTAGGGTTAAGTGCCTTGCTCAAGGACAGATTTTTCACTTAGTCTGCTCAGGGATTCAAACCAGCGATCTTTTGGTTCAATGCTCTTAACTGCTAGGCTACCTGACACAATTTATTATAACATAACCACCCAGGTCTAGACAAATACACATCTGGGAGGAGAGAGATGGAGAGGGATTAGGTCTGACCCACATTATAACCCAGAATATAATATGAACATAACCCAGACTATAACATAATAACCCAGGTCTATATAACATAACTCAGATTATAACATAAACCCAGATTATAACATATCCCAGGTCTTTATAACATAACCAAGATCTATGTAACATAACCAGATTATAACACAACCCAGATTATATCATAACCCAGATTATAATATAACCCAGGTCTATATAACATAACCCAGATTATAACATAACCCATATTATAATATAACCCAGGTCTATATAATATAACCCAGATTATAACATAACCCATATTATAATATAACCCAGGTCTATATAACATAACCCACAATATAATATAACCCTGGTCTATATAACATAACTCAGATTATAACGTAACCAAGATTATAACATATCCCAGGTCTATATAACATAACCCAGATTATAACATAACCCAGGTCTATATAACATAGCCCACATTATAATATAACCCAGGACTAGATAACATAATCCAGATTATAACATAACCCAGATTATAACATAACCCAGGTGTATGTAACATAACTACCTAGGTCTTATTATCTACTCACCAGGAAGAGGGGTCCTGTGTCTTTGACCCCGTAGGCAAAGCGTTGGAAGTACCAGATGCCTTGGTGGTCCAGGACCAGCCTGTTGACCATGTCTATGGGCCCCATGAGGCAGAAGTAGGTGTCCATTATAGCCAGATTAAAGATGAAGATGTCAGACGTGGACGAGTCACTTTTCCTGCTGGAGATCTTCCACAGCACCAGTATGTTGCAGGGTGTGCCTGTTGTATCAATAAGGACTGTGTTAGGATGCGTCCCAAATGGCATCCTATTCCCTATGTCGTGCACTACTTTTGACCAGACTCCATAAACAGTAGGGACACCACTGTGTTAGTGACAGGAATATCTTTACCAAGGCTGAGTCCAAAATGGCACCCATTCCCAATATAGTGTCCTACTTTCCCTATTCCCTGTATAGTGCACTACTTTTGAGCAGAGCCCTCTATACAGTGCACTACTTCATAGGGTTCTGGTCAAAAGATACATCATGCTACTCCACCTACTACCACAGCATTACGGGTACTGTAGTATATCACGCTACTACACCTACTACCACAGCATTATGGGTACTGTAGTACATCACACTACTACACTTACTACCACAGCATTATGGGTACTGTAGTACATCACGCTACTACACTTACTACCACAGTATTATGGGTACTGTAGTACATAATGCTGCCACATAGTTTCTAAATCCAAAGGCGGAAGATTGCAAGACTTCCGGGAAGCAGACCAAGCAGATCAGGACTGGGTTTGGGATATGAGAAGTCAATGATAGAAGGGAAACTTTCTTCCTTAGTTGTTCATTTTTGCTAAATCTAAAGCCACAACCTAGATTCCAGCCAATGTCTTAAGTAGTTGAACATGTTATTACTCCAACTACGTGAAAGTGTCAAACTGTGACGTTTTCATTTTCGTCATAAACAACATGCTACTACACCTGCTACCAGAGCATTATGGGTAATGTAGTACATCGTCCTACTACACCTGCTACCAGAGCATTATGTGTAATGTGGTACATCATGCTACTACTTAAAAATAAAGGAGAGCCGCACACTCTAGGAGCTGTAGGAGTCCTATTTAGGCGAGGTGCTGGCTAGCGGAGTAGAAAACTTAAAAATAAAGGAGAGCCGCACACTCTAGGAGCTCTAGGAGTCCTATTTAGGCGAGGTGCTGGCTAGCGGAGTAGAAAACTTAAAAATAAAGGAGAGCCGCACACTTTAGGAGCTCAGATGCAAAAATATTTAATTAATTGACCAACGTTTCGTTGCCTGTCGAAACGTTGGTAAATTAAATATTTTTGTATCTGAGCTCCTAGAGCAGGGGTGTCAAACTCATTCCATGGAGGGCCTAGTGTCTGCTGGTTTTTGTTTTTTCCTTTCAGTTAAGACCTAGACAACCAGGTGATGGGAGTTCCTTACTAATTAGTGACCTGAATTCATCAATCAAGTACAAGGGTGGAGCGAAAACCCACAGACACTCGGCCCTCCGTGGAATGAGTTTGACAGCTGTGTCCTAGAGTGTGCGGCTCTCCTTTATTTTTAAGTGTTCTACTCCGCTAGCCAGCACCTCGCCTAAATAGGTGTGCATTTCTTTTTCTTCTACATCATGCTACTACACCTATGGCCAGGTTGAAGATTTTGACTCCAAAGTAGAAGATGAATCCATAAGGGGCCACGGAGCAGACGTGGAATTGGTACCAAGGAGGCGGCGTCCAAGGTTCCGGGCTAAGGGTCGACGTTGAGTTCAGGGAGAGGTCATTGGAGGTCATCCCCGTGGAGTTAGCCATCATCGCCATGGAAGGTGTGGTCAAAGTGGAGAAGAGATTTGGTTCTAAACAGAGGGAAAAGGGAACAATTGACATGAGTTATAAATGTATAATTGTATATAATATATACTGTATAGCTGTATATAATCGTAGTGTATATCATTGTATCTGTATTGTGTATGACAGAGTTGAGGACCAATAGACTTTGACATGCTGCCTGCTATCATCAAGCTATTATATTCCACTACATTAACTTTTGCATGTTGTCATAAAAAGTGTTTTATATGATTTACGCATCTGTTCAGTTTATTGTATGAATGGATTTTCATACCAAAAGAAATTGGCACAAAAATCACTCCATATTGTTGGCTGACGTCAAAAAATCACTTTATAAATATAATTGAATTGCGCTTGCTGCACCTATTAAAATTGATGCTTAAAAATCCGTTATCATAATGCATTACTCGTTCAAATCGAATAGATAGCCACTTACATTTCTTCTGAGCAATATTACGACTTATAAAATGGACAAATTGCTATCAAATACAGTAAAAAAATGATCTTTCAATTACATCAAAATCTCACCTACCTCAACAGAGATGATACGTCCCTCTACTGGTCCTCCTCCACTCTCCTTCAGTCTCAATCCCTCAGTAGAACAAACTATTTCACTGGTCCTCCTCCACTCTTCTCCTTCAGTCTCAATCCCTCAGTAGAACAAACTATTTCACTGGTCCTCCTCCACTCTTCTCCTTCAGTCTCAGTCCCTCAGTAGAACAAACTATTTCACTGGTCCTCCTCCACTCTTCTCCTTCAGTCTCAGTCCCTCAGTAGAACAAACTATTCCACTGGTCCTCCTCCACTCTTCTCCTTCAGACTCAGTGCCTCAGTAGAACAAACTATTTCACTAGTCCTCCTTCAGTCTCAGTTCCTCAGTAGAACAAACTATTTCACTGGTCCTCCTCCACTCTTCTCCTTCAGTCTCAGTCTCTCAGTAGAACAAACTATTTCACTGGTCCTCCTCCGGTCTTCTCCTTCAGTCTCAGTCCCTCAGTAGAACAAACTATTTCACTAGTCCTCCTTCAGTCTCAGTCCCTCAGTAGAACAAACAATTTCAGTGAGTGTGTGTTTTCCGTTTCCAATCTATATGTCTAGTCAACCCTGGACTCAATAACTGTTGATTACAAACTATCGAATCGAGCACGCCAACTGACTCCCAGTAGCAAAGCCACAGCTCTTCACTATCCTCCGTAGCAAAGCTCTCTATCTCTCTGTTGGCCCCCAGAAGCCCAGCTGTATGCCAAACCGGGCCCTTACTCCATATAGCACCGTTTCACAGGGGCCAATGCTTAATAAAGACAGTCTCCTGGGAGAGAGAGAGGTAGGGAGGGAGAGAGAGACAGTAGGAGGATGACACTTATGGATACGACCAATCTGGGGAACCTCGACAACCTAAACATTATGGCCTCTCTTTGGCGCAGCCGCAACGGAAGGTCGTGATTGGTTGATGGTACTGAACAGGGTGGGCGGTGCCTATGAAAGGGGTAACGTGATTATGTTTCGGGAAATGACTCCAATGATAGGGGTGGGGTGTAGAGTTGGATAGATGTAATGAACAACATGGTATCCATATACTAAGCCTGCGTCCGAAATGGCACCCTATTCCCTATATAGGGCCATATGGCTCTGGTCAAAACTAGTGGACTATATAGTGAGTAGGGACGCATCTTGGCTGTCTTACAATGTAATATGTTCTCTCTCTGATGCAACTTAGAGGGCCAAGTAAACTAGGCCCTCCACACTGTCAACAGGTGATGCAAGTCAACAGTAGCACCAGAGACATGAGAAATACAATGCAAGATCTTGCAGATAAGGCTCAGGTTGTCTTGTAGGGTAGACTCAGGTTAGCAGAAGAATGATGCCTTTAGGGCATTTAGTTCTCAACAAGTCAACAGACACAAAACCACACACACACACACACACACACACACACACACACACACACACACACACACACACACACACACACACACACACACACACACACACACACACACACACACACACACTCACACTAAGCCTATATAAAAGTAAGAGAAGCTTAGGCCTAACTCAGAGAGATAGAGATATGCCGTGGCATGCTATGACACCGACATGCATACAGTCTTCCTCACCTCAAGTTGACCTGCAGTAGCTAAAGCTTAATAATAGCCACACCATAGCAAACCTTCACAAACGTTTCTAAACTTTATTAGGGTAATATCAAAAGTAAGACAACCCATTGTTTATAGAGAAAAAACAAGGAGATGAGCAAATGTAAACCAGGGGAAAAACCTACTACCCTACCCTGTGCCAAATAAAGAATATTTGTAAAAATATTTTTACAAATTTAACGTTTGACAACCCTCCCCTATTTTGGACCACCCTCGAGTACATTTTGATCTGTCCCTTACAGTTGCATATTACAGGCAGCTACATTTCACATGATGTTTACTCACCGTTTTATCATCTGGAATAGGGCATGTCATGTACTGTGAAGTGTGTGGCCTGAATGGGTTATTGTGTATTGATCCATTGACTTTATACAGTCACCAGACCATGGCTACATATTGATTCTCAGTTATTCTTAATATATATATACAGTGCCTTCGGAAAGTATTCAGACCCCTTGACTTTTTCCACATTTTGTTACATTACATCCTTATTCTAAAATGGATTAAAAAAGAAATAATCCTCAGCAGTCTACACACAATAACCCATAATGACAAAGCAAAAACAGGTTTTTAGAAATGTTTGCAAATGTATTCAAAATAAAAAACAGAAATACCTTATTTACATAAGTATTCAGACCCTTTGCTATGAGACTCGAAATTGAGCTCAGGTGCATCCTTATTCCATTGATCATCCTTGAGATGTTTCTACAATTTGATTGGAGTCCACCTGTGGTAAAATCAATTGATTGGACAGGATTTGGAAAGGCACACACCTGTCTATATAAGGTTCCACAGTTGACAGTGCATGTCAGAGGAAAAACCAAGCCATGAGGTCAAAGGAATTGTCCGTAGAGCTCAGAGACAGGATTGTGGCGAAGCACAGATCAAAACATTTCTGCAGCACTGAAGATCCCCAAGAACATAGTCGGCTCCATCATTCTTAAATGGAAGAAGTTTGGAACCACCAAGACACTTCCTAGAGCTGGCCGCCCGGCCAAACTGAGCAATCGTGGCGGCAGGTAGCCTAGTGGTTAGAGAGTTGGGCCAGTAACCGAAAGGTTGCTGGATCAAATCGCCAAGCTGACAAGGTAAAAATCTGGCGTTCTGCCCCTGAACAAGGCAGTTAACCCACTGTTCCCCGGTAGGCCGTCATTGTAAATAAGAATTTGTTCTTAACTGTCTTGCCTAGTTAAATAAAGGTTACATTTTTTAAAATATTTTTTTTTAAATCTGGGGAGAAGGGCCTTGGTCAGGGACATGACCAAGAACCCGATGGCCACTTTGACAGAGCTCTAGTGTTCCTCTGTGGAGATGGGAGAACCTTCCAGAAGGACAACCATCTCTGCAGCACTCAACCAATCAGGCATTTATGGTATAGTGGCAAGATGGAAGCCAGTCTGCAGTAAAAGGCACATGATAGCCCACTTGGAGTTTGCCAAAAGGCACCTAAAGACTCTCAGACCCTGACAAACAAGATTCTTTGGTCTAATGAAACCAAGACTGAACTCTTTGGGCTTAATGCCAAGTGTCACGTCTGGAGGAAACCTGGCACCATCCTTACGGTGAAGCCTGGTGGTGGAAGCATAATGCTGTGGGGGTGTTTTCAGCGGCAGGGACTGGGAGACTAGTCAGGATCAAGCGAAAGATGAACAGAGCAAAGTTAAGAGAGATCCTTGATGAACCTGCTCCAGAATGCTCAGGACCTCAGACTGGGGCGAAGGTTCACCTTCTAACATGACAATGACCCTAAGCACACAGCCAAGACAACGCAGGAGTGGCTTCGGGACAAGTCTCAATGTCCTTGAGTGGCCCAGCCAGAGCCCGGACTTGAACACGATCGAACAATCTCTGGAGAGACCTGAAAATAGCTGTGCAGCAACGCTCCCTATCCAACCTGACAGAACTTGAGATAATCTGCAGAGAAGAATGGGAGAAACTCTCCAAATACAGATGTGCCAAACCTTTAGCATCATACCCAAGAAGACTTGAGGCTGTAATTTCTGCCAAAGGTGCTTCAACAAAGTACTGAGTAAATGGTCTGAATACTTATGTAAACGTAATTTGTAAACCTGTTTTTGCTTTGTCATTATAGGGTATTGGGTGTAGAATGACATTTTTTTCATACATTTTAGAATATAGGCTGTAACATAACAAAATGTGGAAAAGGTTTGGACACACCAACTCATTCAAGGGTTTTTCATTATTTTACATTGTAGAATAATAGTGAAGACATTAAAACTATGAATTAACACATATGGAATAATGTAGTAACCAAAAGAGTGTTAAACAAATCAAAATATATTTTAGATTTTAGATTCTTCAAAGTAGCCACTGTCATGCTCTGACCACAGAGAGCCTTTTATTCTCTATGTTGGTTAGGTCGGGGTGTGACTAGGGTGGGTTATCTAGGTGATTATATGTCTATGTTGGCCTGGTATGGTTCCCAATCAGAGGCAGCTGTTTATCGTTGTCTCTGATTGGGGATCATATTTAGGCAGCCTTTTCCCACTGGGTTTTTGTGGGATCTTGTTTGTTTGTGTGTAGTTGCCAGTGTGCACTACATTTGACTCCACGTTTTGTTTTTGTTATGTATTGTTTTGGTGAGTTTCTTTAATTAAACATGTGGAACTCTATGCACGCTGCGCTTTGGTCCGTTAATTCTACAAATGACCGTGACAGCCACCCTTTGCCTTGATGACAGCTTTGCACACTCTTAACATTCTCTCAACCAGCTTCACCTGGAATGCTTTTCCAACAGTCTTGAAGGAGTTCCCACATATGCTGAGCACTTGTTGGCTGCTTTTCCTTCATTCTGCAGTCCAACTCATCCCAAACCATCTCAATTGGTTTGAGATTGGGTGATTGTGGAGGCCAGGTCTCCATGCAGCACTCCATCACTCTCCTTGTTCAAATAGCCATTACACAGCCTGGAGGTGTGTTGGGTCATTGTCCTGTTGAAAAACAAATGATAGTCCCCCTAATCGCAAACCAGATGGGATGGCGTATCACCCCAGAATGCTGTGGTAGCCATTCTGTTTAAGTGTGCCTTGAATTCTAAATAAATCACTGACAGTGTCACCAGCAAAGCACCCCCACACCATCACACCTCGTCCTCCATGCTTCACGGTGGGAACCACACATGCAGAGATCATCCGTTTACCTACTCTGCGTCTCTCAAAGACATGCGGTTGGATCAAAAATCTCTCATTTGGACTCATCAGACCAAAGGACAGATTTCCACCTGTCTAATGTCCATTGCTCGTGTTTCTTGGCCCAATCAAGTCTCTTCTTATTATTGGTGTCCTTTAGTAGTGGTTTCTTTGCAGCAATTCAACCATGAAGGCCTCCTCTCCTCTGAACAGTTGATATTGAGAAGTGTCTGTTACTTGAACTCTAATGAACTTATCCTCTGCAGTAGAGGTAACTCTGGGTCTTCCTTTCCTGTGGCGGTCCTCATGAGTGCCAGTTTCATCATAGCAATTGATGGTTTTTGCGACTGCACTTGAAGAAACTTTCAAAGTTCTTGACATTTTCTGATTGACTGACCTTCACGTCTTAAAGTAATGATGGACTGTGTTTCTCTTAGCTTATTTGAGCTGTTCTTGCCATAATATGGACTTGTTTTTTTACTAAATGGGCTATCTTTTGTGTACCACCCCTACCTTGTCACAACACAACTGACTGGCTTAAATGCATTAAGAAGGATAGAAAGTCCACACATTTCCTTTTAACAAAACACAACTGTTAATTAAAATGCATTCCAGGTGACTACCTCATGAAGCCGGTTGAGAGAATGTCACGCCCTGACCATAGTAAGCTGTTAATTCTCTGTGTTGGTTGGGGCGTGATAGTGACTTGGGTGGGTCATCTAGGTGAATTTGTATGTCTATGGTGGCCTGATAGGGTTCCCAATCAGAGGCAGCTGTTTATCATTGTCTCTGATTGGGGATCATATTTAGGTAGCCATTTCCCCATGGTTATTTGTGGGATCTTGTCTACATTTAGTTGCCTGAGTGCACAACAGTAGTGTTTGGTTTGGTTTGGTTTGGTTTGGTTTGGTTTGGTTTGGTTTGGTTTGGTTTGGTTTGGTGTTTGTTGTTTTGGTCAGTGAGTTTCGGTTTATTAAAATTATGTGGAACTTTACGGACGCTGCGCCTTGGTCTACTCATTTCAACGTGACAGAGAATGCCAAGAGAGTGCAAAGCTGTCATTAAGGCAAAGGGTGGCTACTTTGTAGAATCTCAAATATAAAATATATGTAGATTTGTTTAACACTTTTGTGGTTACTACATGATTCCATATGTGGTGTTTCGTAGTTTTGATGTCTTCACTATTATTATACAATGTAGGTGTGTCCCAACTGTGGACTGGTACTGTGTGTGTGTGTATATATATACACAGTTGAAGTCATACGTTTACATAGACCTTTGCAAAATACATTTAAACTCAGTTTTTCACAATTCCTTACATTTAATCCTAGTAGAAATTCCATGTCTGAGGTCAGTTAGGATCACCACTTCATTTTAAGAATGTGAAATGTCAAAATAATAGTAGAAAATGATTTATTTCAGCTTTTATTTCTTTCATCACATTCCCAGTGGGTCAGAAGTTTACATACAGTAAATTAGTATTTGGTAGCATTGCCTTTAAATTGTTTATCTTGGGTCAAATGTTTCGAGTAGCCTTCCACAGGCTTCCCACAATAAGTTGAGTGAATTTTGTCCAAGAGCTGGTGTAACTAAGTCAAGTTTGTAGGCCTCCTTGCTCGCAAATGCCTTTTCAGTTCTGCCCACACACGTTCTATAGGATTGAGGTCAGGCTTTGTGATGGCCAATCCAATACCTTGACTTTGATGTACTTAAGCCATTTTGCCACAACTTTGGAAGTATGCTTGGGGTCATTGTCCATTTGGAAGACCCATTTGCGACCAAGCTTTAACTTCCTGACTCATGTCTTGAGATGTTGCTTCAATATATCAAAATAATTGTCCATCCTCATGATGCCATCTATTTTGTGAAGTACAACAGTCCCTCCTGCAGCAAAGCAGCCCCACAACATGATGCTGCCACCCCTGTGCTTCACGGTTGGGATGGTGTTCTTCGGCTTGCAAGCCTCCCCCTTTTTCCTCCAAACATAATGATGGTCATTATGGCCAAACAGTTCTATTTTTGTTTCATCAGACTAGAGGACATTTCTCCAAAAAGTACGATCTTGATCCCCATGCGCAGTTGCAAACCGTACTCTGGCAGTTTTGGAGCAGTGGCTTCTTCTTTGCTGAGCGGCCATTCAGGTTATGTCGAGATAGGACTCGTTTTACTGTGGATATAGATACTTTTGTACCTGTTTCCTCCAGCATCTTCACAAGGTCATTTGCTGTTGTTCTGGGTTTGATTTGCACCTTTCGCACCAAAGTACGTTCATCTCTAGGAGACAGAACGCGTCTCCTTCCTGAGCGGTATGATGGCTGCGTGGTCCCATGGTGTTTATACTTGCGTACTATTGTTTGTACAGGTCTTGGCTGATTTATTTTGATTTCCCCATGATGTCAAGCAAAGAGTCACTGGGTTTGAAGGTAGGCCTTGAAATACATCCACAGGTACACCTCCAATTGACACAAATTATGTCAATTAGCCTATCAGAAGCTTCTAAAGCCATGACATCATTTTCTGGAATTTTCCAAGCTGTTTAAAGCCACAGTCAACTCAGTGTATGTAAACTTCTGACCCACTGGAATTGAATTATAGGTGAAATAATCTGTCTGTAAACAATTGTTGGAAGAATTACTTGTGTCATGCAGATGGTAAATGTTCTAACCGACTTGCCAAAACTATAGTTTGTTGACAAGAAATTTGTGGAGTGGTTGAAAAACTAGTTTTAATGACTCCAACCTAAGTGGATGTAAACTTCCGACTTCAACTGTATATATATACATTATGACATGTTTTATCCAGGTTTGGGAGTTACATCATACTAAACATGAGGAACACAAGCATGAGCTACACCCGCCATAACATCTGCTAAATATGTGTATGTGACCAATACAATTTGATTTGTTTTGAGGGTCATTGGAATTACACCAGTTCTTGGAACTAACGGATTCCTCACTGATTTGAATAGATAGAATTTAATGTTATGGAACATCGAAACACCATTACAATGCCAGGGGTGTTATTGTGTATGACCAGATGTAGGTCTATAGGTCTGTGTACAGAGAGAGCACTCATCACCATGGACAACCTGACCCATCTATACTCCCGAGACAGCATTATAAGGAGTCCTCATCATCATCATCATCATCATCATCACATCATCACCATGGACAACCTGACCCATCTATACTCCCGAGACAGCATTATAAGGAGTCCTCATCATCATCATCATCATCATCACCATGGACAACCTGACCCATCTATACTCCCGAGACAGCATTATAAGGAGTCCTTATCATCATCATCATCATCATCATCACCATGGACAACCTGACCCATCTATACTCCCGAGACAGCATTATAAGGAGTCCTCATCATCATCATCATCATCATCATCATCATCATGGACAACCTGACCCATCTATACTCCCGAGACAGCATTATAAGGAGTCCTCATCATCATCATCATCACCATGGACAGCCTGACCCATCTATACTCCCAGAGACAGCATTATAAGGAGTCCTCATCATCATCATCATCATCATCACCATGGACAGCCTGACCCATCTATACTCCCGAGACAGCATTATAAGGAGTCATCATCATCATCACCATGGACAGCCTGACCCATCTATACTCCCAGAGACAGCATTATAAGGAGTCCTCATCATCATCATCATCATCATCACCATGGACAGCCTGACCCATCTATACTCCCAGAGACAGCATTATAAGGAGTCCTTATCATCATCATCATCATCATCATCACCAAGGACAACCTGACCCATCTATACTCCCAGAGACAGCATTATAAGGAGTCCTTATCATCATCATCATCATCATCACCATGGACAGCCTGACCCATCTATACTCCCGAGACAGCATTATAAGGAGTCCTCATCATCATCATCATCACCATGGACAGCCTGACCCATCTATACTCCCAGAGACAGCATTATAAGGAGTCCTCATCATCATCATCATCATCATCACCAAGGACAACCTGACCCATCTCTACTCCCAGAGACAGCATTATAAGGAGTCCTCATCATCATCATCATCATCATCCTCATCATCACCAAGGACAACCTGACCCATCTCTACTCCCAGAGACAGCATTATAAGGAGTCCTCATCATCATCATCATCATCCTCACCACCTCACCAAGGACAACCTGACCCATCTATACTCCCAGAGACAGCGTTATAAGGAGTCCTCATCATCATCCTCACCATCACCATGAACAACCTGACCCATCTATACTCCCAGAGACAGCATTATAAGGAGTCCTCATCATCATCATCATCACCACCCTCACCAAGGACAACCTGACCCATCTATACTCCCAGAGACAGCATTATAAGGAGTCCTCATCATCATCATCATCACCACCCTCACCAAGGACAACCTGACCCATCTATACTCCCAGAGACAGCATTATAAGGAGTCCTCATCATCATCATCATCACCACCCTCACCAAGGACAACCTGACCCATCTATACTCCCAGAGACAGCATTATAAGGAGTCCTCATCATCATCATCATCACCACCCTCACCAAGGACAACCTGACCCATCTATACTCCCATAGACAGCATTATAAGGAGTCCTCATCATCATCATCATCATCACCACCCTCACCAAGGACAACCTGACCCATCTATACTCCCAGAGACAGCATTATAAGGAATCCTCATCATCATCATCATCACCATCACCATGGACAACCTGACCCATCTCTACTCCCATAGACAGCATTATAAGGAGTCCTCATCATCATCATCATCACCACCCTCACCAAGGACAACCTGACCCATCTATACTCCCAGAGACAGCATTATAAGGAGTCCTCATCATCATCATCATCATCATCATCACCAAGGACAACCTGACCCATCTATACTCCCAGAGACAGCATTATAAGGAGTCCTCATCATCATCCTCATCATCACCATGGACAACCTGACCCATCTATACTCCCAGAGACAGCATTATAAGGAGTCCTCATCATCATCATCACTACCATCACCATGAACAACCTGACTCTCAATTCCAGCCACTCCTCCTACAACACCACAGAAGAAGTTGCCTTCGACCATTACACCCTCTACATCCTCCTCTTGGTCGCCATGGTTCCCATCATGGGTCTCCCGGGCCATGATCTGTTTCTATGCTCCCTCCTGGGTAAACACACACACACTAGGAGACACACACACGCTCTCTCTCTCTCTCTCTTTACACTCTAACGGAACTTTCACCAAAGATTAATACATTCCATGGCATGTGAAATGACTTGATCATTTTGCTATGTTGTCTATGTGTGGACAGCTACCTCGCTGTGTGTCACCCACTGTTCCTTCTGAAAATCAAGAAGCCCAAGTTTCATCTGTCTGTGTTTTTCGACGTGTTCCCTAGCCACTTCATACTGCCTCTCGCTGAAGTTTGCGAATGCCGAACGCAAGTGGATGGTCATCATGAGCCTCCTCCTCGTTGCCATGGCGATCACCTCAAACTGCAACATACTGGTCCTTAAGTCCCTGAGCAAATCAGGTCCAAGCAGACAGGAGTTCCACCCAATCAAAAAAGCAGGCCTTTAAAAAGTGCTGACTGTTTTTGTGTTGATTAGCATTCACTACATTCAACCTCTGGTTGACTTTGTGTTAAGGTTCTATATCAAAACGTTGCAGCCCTACTCACCACTGACCTGCGTGGTCTACACGGTGCTCTCTATGAGCAGTTTCATTCAGCCTCTGTGTTATCTCATCCGGACCAGGAAACTGCCCAAGCTGCCGTGTCAGCGTTTCCCCGCTGCTCAGAGTTAGACGCCATCTTCCCTTCCTAAGACTGTGATAAAAGTGTAGAGAAACACTGTCTCTATACAATCCTGGGTTGTTATCGGGAGGTAGACCTGTGTCATGTTTATTAAGCACCAAACGGAAGAAAATGTACTGAAACAAAAAACGACTATCATGAACTTGTCCAATAAGAAACGCTTTCTTAAGTTTTCAGTTGCAAAAAGTTTTGATATGTGTTCATTAATGAAAGCGACCCTAATAATATTGCCTTCAAGATTATGTTTGTTGTCAAAGGTTGACATGTCTTTTAAGCCCTTTCACCTGTTTGGGGTACTGAAAGAAAGGAAGCAATGACAGAGTATCGAGATGAAGCCATGCGCCGGGTTGAAGTTTCCCCTAGGTAAAGATCTAGGATCAGCTTCCCCTCCCTCAATCCTATCCTTAACTATCTTTCTGTTTCTCTAGTAACCATGGAAAGAGTATTGAGATGAAGCCCCAGTCTTTCTGTTTCTCTGGTAACCATGGAAAGAGTATTGAGATGAAGCCCCACTCTTTCTGTTTCTCTAGTAACCATGGAAAGAGTATTGAGATGAAGCCCCAGTCTTTCTGTTTCTCTAGTAACCATGAAGAGTATTGAGATGAAGCCCCAGTCTTTCTGTTTCTCTAGTAACCATGGAAAGAGTATTGAGATGAAGCCCCACTCTTTCTGTTTCTCTAGTAACCATGAAGAGTATTGAGATGAAGCCCCAGTCTTTCTGTTTCTCTAGTAACAATAGAACGAGTATTGAGAGGAAGCCCCACTCTTTCTGTTTCTCTAGTAACCATGAAGAGTATTGAGAGGAAGCCCCAGTCTTTCTGTTTCTCTAGTAACCATGAAGAGTATTGAGATGAAGCCCCAGTCTTTCTGTTTCTCTAGTAACCATGGAAAGAGTATTGAGATGAAGACCCAGTCTTTTTGTTTCTCTAGTAACCATGAAGAGTATTGAGATGAAGCCCCAGTCTTTCTGTTTCTCTAGTAACAATAGAACAAGTATTGAGATGAAGCCCCACTCTTTTTGTTTCTCTAGTAACCATGGAAAGAGTATTGAGATGAAGCCCCAGTCTTTCTGTTTCTCTAGTAACCATGAAGAGTATTGAGATGAAGCCCCAGTCTTTCTGTTTCTCTAGTAACCATGGAAAGAGTATTGAGATGAAGCCCCACTCTTTCTGTTTCTCTAGTAACCATGAAGAGTATTGAGATGAAGACCCAGTCTTTCTGTTTCTCTAGTAACCATGAAGAGTATTGAGATGAAGCCCATCTTTCTGTTTCTCTAGTAACCATGGAAAGAGTATTGAGATGAAGCCCCAGTCTTTCTGTTTCTCTAGTAACCATGAAGAGTATTGAGATGAAGCCCCAGTCTTTCTGTTTCTCTAGTAACCATGGAAAGAGTATTGAGATGAAGCCCATCTTTCTGTTTCTCTAGTAACCATGGAAAGAGTATTGAGATGAAGCCCCAGTCTTTCTGTTTCTCTAGTAACCATGAAGAGTATTGAGATGAAGCCCCAGTCTTTCTGTTTCTCTAGTAACCATGAAGAGTATTGAGATGCGGCCTCAGTCTTTGTATAACGATAGCCTCGGGTAATGCCCTGTTTATAACCCGCTAATTAACCACTTATCTGCTCATTAATTCAACCTCTTAATTGAAACACTGAGGGACCAATTAGAAGCCTTGTTAGGCAGAGATCTTAAGACCTCGTTAGGGGAATATGCAGATGTGTTGTGAGCGCTGAACTCTGTAAATAGATCCCGCAAAACATAATTGAGAGAGAAAACGCTGGGTGATGATGATTCAATGATATGACTGAAGCATATGTAATATAATGATTAAATGGATAGTTCACTAAATTACATTGCTTACAGGGTAAGAAAAAAAATGTCTAGCTGACATTTGTTTCAAATGTAAACTTTTGAAGGAATCTAATACTTCATTTTGTAATTTGGGTGAACTAGCCCTATATGAAGGTGCTTGGTTTCATGGTCGTTTGTACTAATTTAATACAATTAGAGGGATAATGAGTAATGACATATGTATAGTAACATTTGACAATGAAAGATGGCGGTTAATTTCTTTGCATTTTCTCAGCCTGTTGTGCTCTTACTAATATCATCTGAAAATAAACTTTACAAAACGTAATAGAAATCAAATGTTTATTTTGATCAAACAATCATGTATTTTTCCATGCTACTGTTAAGTACTTTTCAAAGGATATGTCTAAAAACCTGACCGTACCATGTTTATCAAATAAAGCTCTTGATTGTTGTCCTATTTCAAGTTGATAATAAAATGAATTACAGAAACATCTATAGAATTTGGTATACCAAATCAGTATGTACATGAATCAACAGGCTTAGTATTGAAAAAAAGCTATCCCATTACCAAGTCAACCAATAATGCAATTGGAATGTATGTAGTCAAGTGCAATACATCAATACTATAATCACCCAGTTTCAGGTCGTTCATAATATGCAATTACATACATATTTCATAACATGTCAATGTAGCCTAGTAGCCTAGTAATAGTCATTAATTACATGATCATTACTGTGTGATTTTGGCCTGTAACTCCTTCAAACACTCCAGGCTGGCCTCAGGGCCATCCTCCGAGGTCACAAACCCAGGATAGGTGGCACTAAACTGGGCCTGAGGAGGTGGAGAGCCAGTGGTGGTGGTGGAGCCCCCATCAACCTGGTGAGAGGAGGGCGGAGAGAGCAGAGGTATCAATTTAGCATGAGCGTAGTCAATCTCAAACCCCTCGAATATCAACCCCACCCCCCAAGCTCCGAGACCCTCTTCCAAAACCCTGGCCACCTTCTGGGTTGCCAGTACCAAACTCGTATAATCTGCCTCTTCGAGTCTAAATATATCCGAGGTCAGAGGTCGACGGGGGACCAGTACGGTGATGCCGGGGGCATTGGGGAAGGGGGTGAGGAATGCCACGTGTCCCTCATCCTCCCACACCCTCCACTGCTGCTCCTCTCCACGGACAATCCGGGAGAAGAGGCCGGGGTGCGATGGGTCTTCCCCCAGGAAGGTGAGGTTTGGTAGGGCATTGGGGGAAGGGAGCTGGGCCTGGATCTCAGCCTGGATCTCCTGGAGGGACGTGTCAGTCCATCGAGGGCCGCTTTTAGAGGTGACGTAGCCGGGGTCGTGGTGGGTGTAGTGCTCATCTCCCGCCAGGTGGGGGCGCCACTCACTGTCAAGGCCGTGTAGCGGCAGCACCCGGATCTGTGAGTCAATAACAGGGACTATTACTAGGCTACCTGTTCATACTAGAAAGGAGGACAGAATTATGGTGCTATCTAAACACAAATGTAATGTTTTTGTTTATCAACGTAAATTATATTGTCAGTTTTTATTCAAAACTAGATGAGACACACAATAGAATAGAGTAGAAGAAAAAAGAATGAAGTAAAAATAGAAAATAGCAGAATAGAATAAGAGTAATTTAGGAGATAGCAGAATTTAAAAGAGTAGAATAAAATAGAAAAGAGTAAAGTAGAATAGAGTTGAATAATAGTAAAGTAGAAAAGAGTAGAGTACAAACACAACAGACCTGGGGTGGACTGTTACTGTCTGGGTGGGGCCTGCAGACCAGGGCACATCTCTTCACCCCCAGCCTCTCACACAGCAGGGCCCCCACCTCCCTGGCCCCCAGCAGCAACCTCAGGTAGGCTCCCTCACCCAGCCTGAAGAGACTGCCTTGAGCTGTGCTTGGTTCCTCATCGGGGCCCCTGGGGGTCTTCGGCTCCAGGATGGTAGTGCCTGTGATTGATATTCCATATATGAAGATAAAGATTGTCCCAAATGGAACCCTATGCAGTGCACTATAGAGGGGATAGGGTGCCAGACAGCAAGATATAGTAGATGATAGTATACTATAGGATTGCACAGTTCACTGTACATGTTCAGTGGTTGCGTAGCAACTGACTATTATAAAATGTAAAAGCAATGGATTGACATGAGGTGTGTTACTTGGCTGGAAACCCGACGATGAATTACATTGAATTCTACGTTGGGCAGAAATGAGCGTTTGAATCAGGACAGTTTCCTCTCAACTTCTACAAGACGTAATTTTATTCAACATTCTAATTATAATTGAATGTACTTTACTGGTTGTCTGTGTGGTTGGTCCTTTTGGTCGGTATATGAGACAATATATCCACAGGAAAGTATATATCCACAGGAAAGTATAATTCCATCAACCTTTCAAAGCGCAGGTAGTGCATTCAGATTCCTATCACCTGAAGCATAAGCACAAGACAAAAATACATGCACGAGACACATGCATACTTGCCGAGCTCTTGCACATGTTTACATGTTTCTGCGCATGCTTCAGGTGATAGGAATCTGAATGCACTACCTGCGCTTTGAAAAGTTGATGGAATTATACTTTCCTGTGGATATATTGTCTCACATTGATTGAAAACACATATGCTATAAACAGTAGGCTATCTTTGGCTTGTTTGTATCAACTGCAAAGACATTGGCAACTTCATCTTTGTAGTCAACTTTTGTTCTGAAGTTATCAGTGGTCGTAGAGATGGATCAACCATTTGATTCTATGTTTAGTTGAGATTTTCTGTATATTAAGTGACACAGGAGGGGGAAAAAACAGGTTCTACGAGTGGTCTGAGGCAGGCGTTAGATTATGAGCGTTTTCAAGTGCAGCGTTAATAGCGATGGTTTAGGGAAACAGCTTGGATATTTGACGATGCTCCTACGAAAGTTCTAACGATTAACTTAGCCTTAAGATGCTTTTGGGAAACCGGGCCCTGGACCAGAGCTAGGTATTGTGGTAAAGAATATGCATCTACCTGGGGTCCAGGGCTGGGGGTGGAGGTAGGCCACCAGCTCCTCTGTCTCCCAGATCACATGACGAGGTCGGGGAAGAGATGATGACATCCTGATGGAGGCAGGTAGTGAAGGGAAAAGACAGAGGGGGAGGAAGAGAGTGAGGTCAGGAAAGTGGGGAGAAAGAGGGAAATAGATAGAGAGAAAGATGGGAAGTCTGTAATACAAGGACGGTAAGAAAAGATGAGTGTCATCATGACATGCTGCACTTTGGGGTGGAACTGTCTCAATCAATGAGAGATTTTAAATAGACAAGATGGCGCCGTACACATTGTTGAATTACTTAATGGAGCAAAACATGTATTTATTTTAATAACCGAGCATTTTCTAAATTCAAACCCACCACCTGAAACTGGACACGGACATTCAAGTTAAGGTTGATCGAAAATTATCTGTGCTACAAACAGTACCTAGCCTGTAACTCCCAGTAATGGATCTCAAAAATATTTGGTTAAATAACATTATCTGGTATAACTGTAGCTAGCATCGATGTTTGTCGACCTACTTACGGTACCTTCTTAGAAACCGTGCAAGCAGCATACAGCTAGAACGTGGGTTCAAAACGACTCCCGTTGGTTCTTGGCGTTCATTCAAAAGAGTTCAGAATGATGGAGGTGAGCGCTGTATAACACGGTCGTTTCTATCATACCGTAACAACAACCTTAGTTCGGTCAACTTTCTGTTTCTCGTAAAAGCTGTGGCCGTGTTCGGGAGCATCAAAACCGTGATGCAAATGCATGACTGATCTACAAATAATAATATCGTTATTTATGATGCAAGGTGATTTGTAGATCAGTCAGTCCGCTGCAATGTCGGAACAAGCCCAGTGTTTGCTGGTCACATGACAGTCTACGGTGATTATGTTATCATAAAAATTGGGAAGTGTAGTTTTCAGTAAGGACACCAGGTGGCACTCTAGCATTAGAGGTAAAAAGGCGGGAAGGTACTGTACATTTATGAAATGAAGACTTGGAGGCCTACTTTTATCACGAGTGCATTTCTGTATGTTTGCTAGCATAACTTAAAGAACAACACAAATCAGACAATGGACGGAGAGAAAAACAATTTAAAGTTTACAAAAGAGGAGTACCCTAGGAAGACACACATATTTGGCAATGCAATTGTTTCTTTGATGCTGTATTAATATTCATCATATTATCCAAAATGTTCACATTATCCGTGACAAGTTTACTTTGTTTATCTTTATTGCTGATTGAGTCGAGGTTTGAAAATATTATTAACGTTACAGTACCTCAAGTCCTTCCTTCCCAATTCTCTAGAAATGTAGAATGACACCATACCACTGGTTCTTTCACAGTGACTCATAGTTTCCTTATACACACCTCTCGCTTACACACACATACATACATACACACACACACACACACACACACACACACAGTCTAGAGACTAGTCTAGGGTTACTTTTTATTCATAAACGCACATAATTCACATCGTTTTTATTCATATGGTAGTGTCGATAACGTTACCTCATAAACACAACCGGTATTTATTGGGTAGTGTTTATAATGTTGCCTCATAAGAATAGCAGGTATCTATGGTGGTGTTTATCATTTTACCTAGTCAGCATAGCAGGTATGGTAGTGTCTATAATGTTACCTCATCAGCATAGCAGGTATGGTAGTGTCTATAATGTTACCTCATCAACATAGCAGGTATGGTAGTGTCTATAATGTTACCTCATCAACATAGCAGGTATGGTAGTGTCTATAATGTTACCTCATCAACATAGCAGGTATGGTAGTGTCTATAATGTTACCTCATCAGCATAGCAGGTATGGTAGTGTCTATAATGTTACCTCATCAACATAGCAGGTATGGTAGTGTCTATAATGTTACCTCATCAGAATAGCAGGTATGGTAGTGTCTATAATGTTACCTCATCAGCATAGCAGGTATGGTAGTGTCTATAATGTTACCTCATCAGAATAGCAGGTATGGTAGTGTCTATAATGTTACCTCATCAACATAGCAGGTATGGTAGTGTCTATAATGTTACCTCATCAGAATAGCAGGTATGGTAGTGTCTATAATGTTACCTCATCAGAATAGCAGGTATGGTAGTGTCTATAATGTTACCTCATCAACATAGCAGGTATGGTAGTGTCTATAATGTTACCTCATCAACATAGCAGGTATGGTAGTGTCTATAATGTTACCTCATCAGCATAGCAGGTATGGTAGTGTCTATAATGTTACCTCATCAACATAGCAGGTATGGTAGTGTCTATAATGTTACCTCATCAACATAGCAGGTATGGTAGTGTCTATAATGTTACCTCATCAACATAGCAGGTATGGTAGTGTCTATAATGTTACCTCATCAACATAGCAGGTATGGTAGTGTCTATAATGTTACCTCATCAGCATAGCAGGTAGGGTAGTGTCTATAATGTTACCTCATCAGCATAGCAGGTATGGTAGTGTCTATAATGTTACCTCATCAGCATAGCGTCACATCTCTCCTCCTCCTTTACTATTGGCAAGAATGCAGAATGTCATTCACCTATTCACTTCAGCCTATGAGCATGGCACACTAAGGCAATCCCACCCCGCTTGCTGATTAACCAATGGGCTCACTCGTGCAGTAATCACTTTCCTTTCTTTCAACCAATGAGCATGAATCTAGGGGAGTATTTATGTCAACTCAAACTTTGTCTCCCACTTGCTGTTTTGCAGCAACAGCCTTTCAACGACCTTCCACCTCCCCACCACCAACTGAAGGCCTGTCATCGCATCCCCGTTCTTCCAGCATAGGGCAACTTGTCATCAGCATCTGGCTCTGAGGAGCATTCCATGGAGATGAGGCTACCCCAAACTATTCAATACAATTCCATATTGTATTCTGTCTTTGTTGTCATTCAGTTGAACCTGTATTTGATTTAACTAACTATTTAAGCTCCACCCCCTACTCTCACTCACTCACTCACTCACTCACTCACTCACTCACTCACTCACTCACTCACTCACTCTCACACACACACACACACACACACACACACACTAATTATCACACACAGTCTAATTATCTGGTCACAGTGACATTATCTGTGCCCATTAACAGGCTGATGGCTGGGGATTAGGGAACTATATATACTCTCAGAGAAGTAGGGCCATTGCTAAACCTATCACTACCACATCTCTGTGTTACCCCTCAGTCAACTCAGCTTACTCAACCATCTTTATGACGCAGACCAGTGCGCTTGTCCTGTGACTGACTGAGTTGAAGAGTTGCTGGGTTAAGTTCTGCTTCAGATTAAAGTTAGCCTAAAATAGACCTACTTGAGACGAGTCATCTGGTTTTAGACTCCTATATACAGTAGCGAGAGAGAGAGAGAGCCAGAAGAGAGGGGGTTGGAAAGAGAAAGAAGGGAAGAGGAGAGAGAGGTAGAAAGAGACTATCCCCACTGGGCACACGCTGGTTGAATCAAAGTTGCTTCCCCATCATTTTTGTTAGGTATAGTATTTTGTGCTTTGAAAGGCAAGTGCCTAAAATAACATTTAGACAAGTCTTTGGGAAGTAGCAACAGACTGCTAGAGGTCACATCCCAAATAGCACTATTCCCTACACAGTGCACTACTTTTGACCAGAACCCTATAGGTGCCATTGGGATGCAGTCTCGGTTTCATGGTACTGTAGTCCCTCTTTGGATCTACTCAGTGGGGGACAGATACATCTATACTATTCCTTACTCAGACCTTCTTTGCTTTTGTTAACCAATGAGGCCTCTACCTGGGCTCTAGCCAAGTTATCCAATTTGTAAGTCGCTCTGGATAAGAGCGTCTGCTAAATGACTTAAATGTAAATGTTATAATTAACACTACATACCACCAGTAACTGCTATGTGGCTGTGGCCTGATCAAACCTTAGTTTAGGGCCAGTGAATCATGAAACACACACACACATGCCAGTGAGAATCCCTGTTATTGTGAATGGCTCAAAACACCAAAAGCATACTGACAAGCCAACCCAAGCCATTAATGAATGAAGCCCATTGTGGTTGGTAGGATAGCATCCCAAATGGCACCCTATTCCCTATGTAGTACACTCCTTTTGACCAGGTCCCGTGGGGAATAGGGTGCCATTTGGTACGCAACCAAATAACAGTAGATTCATGTGGAATGAACACTACAAGTCAAGGCTCATCTTCAGTCAGCCTGCTTTAAAACGCTTCGTCGATCCCAGCACTCACACCCATGATCTCCTAATGAGCTATTCAGACCTGGGTTCAAATACTATTCGAAAACGTTCAAATAGAGTATTTGCTTTAGTCTGCCTGGAGTGCCAGGTCACAGGTGGGCCGGTTTTGCACTTTTGGGACTCTATTGGTTCCATTTCAACAGGCAACCTCAATCAAGCACAGATCAAGTATGTGAAATGATTTCAAATGGTATTTGAACCCAGGTCTGGAGCCATTTCAAGTCCCATTTCAAACAGGCATTCATTCCCTGCATGGCATTTGCCTTGGCTTGACATGCCTCTCACTTGTTCTCTCTCCCTCTCTTTCTATTGCTCTCCCTCCATCTAGCGGTTAAGAGCATTGGGCCAGCAACCGAAAGGTCGCTGGTTCGATACCCAGAGCCAGAAAGGTAGATAAATCTGCCGTTCTGCCCTTGAGCAAGGCAGTTAACTCCCAACAACAACTGCTCCCCAGGCGCGATGACGTGGATGTCGATTAAGGCCCCCTCCCCCCTGCACCTCTCTGATTCAGACGGGTTGGGTTAAATGCAGAAGACACATTTCAGTTGAATGCATTCAGTTGTACAACTGACTAGCTATTCTCTCCCTCCTCTCTCTTCTACTCTCGCTCTCTCCCTCTAGCTTTCTTTCTAACTCTCTCCCCTTATCGTTTCCACTCTCTCCTTCTCCTTCCCTCCTCTTCTCCCCCCCTTTCTCTCTCTCTATCAGGGTGGTTCTTATCAGGGCCTGTGCAGGAGTGGAAGGCCTCACTACTGTGGACTCTGTGTGTGTGTCTGTGTGTGTCTGTGTGTGTCCTCCAGGCTTACACGGTTGTAAATAAAGGTAAAATAAATCTGTGACGTTTTACTGCCCTAGCTAAATGTACACATCTGCCTGCCATGTTTCTTTCAACCCACTGAACTCTTTCACACAAACATTTGTACACACGAACAGACACACACTCTCGCATACACGTGCACTAGTCTTACATATAGACACACACAAATAAACAGTCTAATGACCATATAGACACTATTTTCATTGCACATACTCACACACTAACCCACAACCTTTTTCTCTCTCTCACTCACTGGCACACAAGCTGTCAACCCACAGCTTTTTGCCACACACACGCACACACACACACACACACACAGACAGAGACAAATGTTTCCCCTCAGTCTGTCTGGTTTCAGATAAAACAAATGGGGGAGATAGACAGAGATTCTTTCCTGTGAGGCGTTTTCACAGCTGTGCTTCTCTCTATACTCCCCCACTCAGTCTCTTTCTCACTCACACACCTCCTTTTTCTGTCTCACTTCTGCTCTTTGGGTTTTGTTCCTTCAGCCAATGGCAAGAAAATGTGTCGAATGTTAGCTGGTTCAAACCTGTTTTCTAAGACTTTCTGAAATAGCTCAACTCGCACCAAGGCTTATTTTCAGAAGATTAGTCTTTAAATTGTTTAATTAAGGATAATATATTTTTTATACAAATGTTTTCGTAAAACAGCTAATGACACAGTATAAGCGAAGCTTGTTAAAGCAGGGTGTACTGGCTAACCCTTAAAGCACAATGACAAACACTGATATTATATAGATTCTATAGACCAGGGATCATCAACTAGACTCAGCCGCGGGACAATGTTTTTCTTGAGTGGCTGGTCGGGGCGCCGGAACATAATTATTCATCATTTGTACTCTGAAAATTGACGTAAGAAGCCCAAACAGATATTGTATTTGCCAGAAACAATTATTTAAAACCTTGCTTACAAGATCACGTCTCTATTTGTGAGTGGAAATACTTGGGAATGGATTTCCTAAATAACATTTTGAGGTGAATTCCTAGTGATTTTATTACTTTATGCCCCAATTTTTTTATGCTAAAAATGTATTCTGAAAACAAATGTGAGAGCCACCAGTTGACAACCCCTGCTATATATCCTTATGGTTTAATAAAGGATACATAGCTTGTTTAATAATTATCTAAATAACATTTAAAAACAAACATTAAGAGCTAATCACTCTAAAAGCTCAAACATGTAGTGTACTTGCCAACCCCTGCATTAGCTATTGCTCAATGACAAGTAGTATAGCTGTACTAGTTATAGCATGGATGTTTGCACTACCAACTACCCAGACATTTCCTGTTTGCGCAATCTTACATGTAAATCAGGTATACCTGGGGCCGTATGTATCAAGAGTCAATCTAGGATCAGTCCTCCCTGTCCATGTACTCTTATTCATTGTGAATTAAAAGGCAAAACTGAGCTCAAATCAGCACTCCTACTCCAAGATGCTTAAGACCCGATATTCACAAAGCTCAGGTTGGAGCTCGAGTGTGACAGACCCAGGGTCTCTATTCATAAAACTTCAAATTAGGGAGTGCTGATCTATGACCGGTTTATATTTCAGATCAAGATTACATGGACACGAGACCTGATCCTAGATCAGCACTCCTACTCAGATGCTTCATGAATATTCTTCCCAGGACTCACCTGCCATTCCAGTTGCACAGGCTTAAAATACCAGAGTACTGTTTGTTGCTTAGTCAGAATCAAATTGATTCAACGCTTCTATGGTATCAGTCGTATGTGTACACTACTAGTGCTTTACTAAACTTGCATCTCAACTGCACATTTGTCATGGCATTTAGATTTGCCACTAATAGCTAACATGTACTTCTTTATCCAGATAAAAGATCACACTTCAAACAGATCAGTTGAGATTCAATAAGGAGCTTTAATAGTAAACAATAGCAAAGCATTTATACAAGCCAAACAAACATGTAGCTAAAAGCTACACTAGAGTTGCCAACTAGGTCTAGGACAGTCTAGTAGATGGATGGTTTTCTACTATCCAGCGTTAAATAAAACCCTGATGAAGCCAGAGTAGAGTTCAGGTGAAGATATATACATACCAAACATAATTGTGACAGAGGGAATTCAGTGTAACAATTAAAAATCTGCCACAGGGCGAGGCCCCTTTCTGGACTAAAGCTGCATGGAGGAAGTCAAAGAGTTTTGGGGTAACGAGAAAAGAGGGGGAAGGTAAGGGGTGAGTGGGGTAAGAGTAACAGTAGGGTGACAGTTTGGGGGGGTTGTAACTGGTCTTTGAAACTGGAGTATTTTGGGGGAAGGTTATGGGTTGGATCTTGGTAAGTGTGGCCATACTAATTTGTGTTCGTCGTAATTCTACATTTTCCTACCTACGCAGTAACCATGGCCTAGTCAAGACATACCATACAACACTTGTGTGTGTTTAATAATGTGTATGTATACCAGTGTAACACTGTGATAGGGTTCATACAGAACAGACCAGCATGACTAATGCTCCCCTGACTAAAATCAGTCCCACATCTTCTCCCCCTGATAATAATCATCAACTTTTCTATTATCTTTCTAGCCATTACCCGACTGCCTTCTCCATTCTCCACCCTTCTCCTAAAGTATGCAAATGCACACTTCCCATCATAGACCGCAAGTATGCAAAAGTACTTTGGTAGAAGGGTGGATAACCAAGACGTAGCCCCTCCTCCACAAGGTACTGGATCTCATTCTATGCATTCCCCTTTCTTGCCTTCCTTCTATCCATAATTTCCGCTGACTACGCCACACTAACAGTGGTCTTCTTCCTGTTCTTCGCTGAGCGGACCTCCTCCATCAGATCTCTGAGGTACTGGATCTCTCTGCTGATGCCGTCAGCCTTCTCTGCCAGCTCACTGTTCCTCTGCTCCAGCTCGGAACACTCCGCGCTCAGCACTTCCTGTTCACTCTTCTTCTTCTGTCGGTAACGTGTCGCTGCAGTCTTGTTCTGCTCCATCTTCTTGAGCTTCTTCTCCACGACCTTGGGAGCCCCGGATACTGATTTGACCTTGCCGCTGAGGGTTGTGGGGGATGTAGTCTCAGGTTCAGGTTTGGAGTAGGGTTTGGTCCTGGAGGACCCGGCTATGGAGGGAGAAGGAGAGGAAGATGGGTGGTGAGGAGGGGAGCCGGATACAGAGTCGATGCCGGAGTCGCTGTCATCAGACTGGTCATCACAGCTACTGGAGGCTGAGAGGGTTGATGTGGGGAGGATGGTTGGCTCCTCTTTAGGGGAGAGGACCACCACAAAGTGGCCTGAGGGCAGGAGGGAGAGGACGATAGGGGCGGTGGTCTGGAGGCTGTCGCTAGGCTCAGAGATGATGGTAGGTGGAGTGTGGGTTGTCTTGACTTCCAAGACATCAACGTCCACTTCGCTCCCCAGCTCGAGGGTATACCCCATGGAGAGGGGTGCTGGAGACTGTGGCTCAGACTTCACCACGACCTCTTGATCCTGAACCGTCACCACAGGACCTCTGACCTCATCCCTTACCTCTTCTTCAGGGAGCTCCAGGGAGGGGAGGTCAGCCAGAGGGATGCCCAGTGAGAGCACCTCGTGTGGGGCAGGGATTGTGGCGGTGAAGGGGTCCACCAGGTCTAGGTCCATGTGGGTCTCCAGGGAGGCCAGGAGCTCCTCAGGGGAACTGGGCGGGGCGTCGGAACAACAGGAGCCAATCAGAGAGTCCAGGTCGAAGTCACTCAGGTCTATCTTCTCAGCCATCCAGTCCATGCCCGAAAACGCATCATCTGGGGAAGAAGCGATAAGTAAATTCCATCTCAATATACAACATATTATACTCAATGCTTATGACATGACAATTTTAATAATTATTGTACAGTGATAACGAAGTATAAATCAGTCCTCTGAAAAGTCCTTTCCCAAACAAAAATCTGCCCTGAAAGACAATATTCCAGTCTAATCATGATTTGAGGGGACATTGGAGTTGCTGATACCGGAACCCTACTATAAAACCCTATTGTTTGCCAACATGTTTCCTGCCTGTACAACAGGAGGAAAAGCACCGCTGACACCAGTCTTGTTTTACAGTAATAGCCAGGAAATCTGGTGCAAACCAGTTTGTTGGGGTGATGGGCGGCTTGTCATCACATGTGGATGTGCAAACGGGTAATACCGGTAGTTACTAACGACCTCTATGGTTAATTACCATACACGTTGGTATTAGGCAACTGTTTATGACAAACCGAGCCCAGGGGAGAGCGTAGGTGGGGGATAGGTTTAAGCCTAATAGATGTGATAACAGCACAGATGGAACCACGTATAGGGTTAGGCAGCAAACAAAGGAGGAGTTTGTATGTGTTTAGCAACACTTGAGCTGTGCGTTTTTGTTGTGGTTTTCTTTTCAGCTGTGTTCTCACCTCCGCAGACGTTTGTTCCCATGTGGGCATGGAGCAGCTCGCTAGAGTCCAGCCACGGAGTCAACGGCATCAGGTGGTCCTCTACCCCGGACCCGGCCTTGCTGCTCCCCAGGAACGAGGGACGAGGGGATGGAGGGAGGGAGTCGGAGGACGAGAGATGGGAGGGGGAAGGAGACAAACTAAACAAAGAGGAGGGAGAGAGGGAAGAGGCGGAAGAGTTGGAGAGAGAGAGGGAGCGGGAAGAAGAGAAGGAGGAGAGAGAGGGGGGTAGATCATCCTCTTCATCTTGGTCCAGACGGGGCCCCATGGGGTCAGCCGTCAGAAACCAGTTGTCCAGTAACAGGGCCCCAACGTCCTCCAAGACCAGTTGGGAAGTCAACAGGGACATGACTGCTTCTTCTGGTGGCTGTCAACAGTAACAGGGT
The DNA here is from genome assembly GCF_045679555.1 of Salvelinus alpinus. Classification (NCBI taxonomy): domain Eukaryota; kingdom Metazoa; phylum Chordata; class Actinopteri; order Salmoniformes; family Salmonidae; genus Salvelinus; species Salvelinus alpinus. The sequence goes on along the minus strand of NC_092087.1, from coordinate 84,415,002 downwards.
ACTATAACGGGATAACAGAGAGTCTTCGGACGTTGTCGTCGTTAGGGGGAACGGTGATATCGTGCTGTGGTAGACAACAGCAGAGCTGAGGGTGGTTGGTTTGAGAGAACTGGAAGCAGAAAGAGAGAGATGGAGGGATAGGGGTTACAAATTGCAGTATGACAAGTAGTTCCACAGAGGAGAGAACATTACTTTATTGGTCCATTTACTACATGAGCAACAGAAATGTATTTTGCATATCCCATTCTCTCCGGTAGACATACACATACTGTAGGAGAGAAGGTGTGATAGGGGTGAGATGGCATGTATGACAGGGCCTTAGTACCATCATAGCTAGACTACATAAAAAGGAAAATAATCAATAAAAATGTATTTATAAAGCCTATTTCTTTTCTTAAATCAGCAGATGTCACAAAGTGCCTAAACAGAAACCCAGCCTAAAACCCCAAACCGCAAGCAATGCAGAAGAACGGTGGCTAGGAAAAACTCCCTAGAAAGGAAGGAACCTAGGAAGAAACCTAGAGGAACCAGGATCTGAGGGGTGGCCAGTCCTCCTGACTGTGCCGGGTGGAGATTATAAGAGTACATGGCCTTTAAGGTCAAATCGTTCTTCAAGATAATCTCTTCGCCACATGTCATTGTTTTGAGGGCTAGGTAATCATATCAATAAATGGTGTCAGTTAAATGGTGCAACTCATTGAATACCCTCATTGTACTGTGTTAGTAACACCCATCGAGGAAGTTCTATTACGCTGGCCTGGGTTGAACCGGGGAATAGTCCTTCACGTCGGGCGAAAGCGGGGAGGGAGGAGCGCCCTTGACAAATGACTCTGCTCTGTCATGTTGTCAACAAAGGCAGCATGGTGCGTCTTCCAGAAACATACAGCTTCTCCATATAATAAATATTTAACTAGTTTTCACTTTGAAGACAGATACAGCATTTATCAAAAGCAACCACTTTTGCATGTGAAAACACAGAATCCTACACATCACTCCACATGCTTATTTATGTCACTTTTGATTTGAGCTGGCTTCGCAGTTGGACTGAGCAGGGCACCTGGCTCAAAGAACGCACCAGTTCAAACTCCTCCCACCGGGGTAGGGACAAATAAAATACTTCCTCCTAACACCGGGGCATTTGTTTAAGAGGAAGTATGCGTTTGGGAAATACACATGAAAACAGTCTGCTAGAGATATCTTGTAAAACCTGTGGTATCTGAAGTTATGTCCTAGTGACCTAGTCAACAGTAACAGTCGGTCGTTTCCTGGTAAAACTGAGGCCAGTTGGTAAACTAAGTGCTAAAGGAACAAGTCGAGTCAATAAGAACTTTGACTTAATATCTCCTAAAACGCATTCATGTATTTCACAATAAAATAGTACGAGAGATATTCTGGTCTAATACTTCAGTGGAAATTCCGCCAGTGTTGGTAAACTCCCCGCCCTCCGCCACGGGATAACGTTGCCTAATTTGGTCATGATGTGACCGGTAACGCCGCCTCCTCGCTGACTCACTATGGAAACGGAGAGGGGAGGGTGAGGATACCGCCATTTTCACAACAACCATCTGTCATGAAAGGAAAGTAGAAAGCGAGAGGACAAAAGTACGCCATTTTGAAAGTGCCACGTTGCCATGTCTGGCATAGTAACTTCATTAATTTATGAGCCTGGGTTTAATAACATTAGTTAAAAATCATAACAATATTGTTATTCAATATGAGAAGGGGGTAGTTGATTAGTTATGACGTAGATATCGGTTTAAATGACCCACTGTAGATGGCACGGGATCCACATGGTTGTATTGTCACTTTGTTGAAAGGCACTGAAACGCCGACACTGAATAACGTTAGCATATGCCATCTAACGTTAGTTATTTCAGGCAGACAGTTGATACGAGTTACTATTTCCACAGCTGGGTAGGTGCCAAAGACAGCCCAAATCTAGCTGACAGTCTGACATATCGAATATCTGAAGTAAAGTTAGCTAACAGTATAAGCTATTGTATTGTAGAGTTAGCTAGCTAGAACGCTAACAACTTCCCAAGCCTGCTTGCCAGCCACACATGCCCGACAGCTGACATGTGACTGACTTTACATTTTGTAAGAAGAAATACGTATAATTTTTACTTACGCCATTTTGCGTAAAAAAGCCAGTGCTTGACCGTTGCACTGCCGGGTTGTTGCCGCTGCTGGATAAGCCGCTGCACGTTAAACTGCCATTTTGCGAGGGAGAACTGAGCGCTCGGAATGCTACGAAATTTCGTTGAATGTCACAGAGAAACAACGGTCGAGCTAGGTCACATGATTATTTATAGTCCCGCATCACACCCAAGTGTATCCTTCCGTCAAACAGCGCTGTGGTGTATCACTCCGATCCCGTTACTGCCTCTGATTGGTTTAGATCGTTATTCAGCTCGTTGGAAATAAATAGGTCCAGGGCCATAGTGTAACCGACGAAATGTAGGTCAAATTAACATGTATACATTGAATTAAGATTGAAGAGGAAATTAATGTTTACATTGGTAACTTGTATTTCAAATCTAAAAAAGCCAGTGTATTATGTTTGATTACGTGAAACTTGTTGCCCACTAAACGAAGGACTGCAATGTGTAGAGTAGACTACTTCACAAAGTTAGATAAAAGTCAATCTAAGATCGATCAAAATGTATTAGAACTTGTCTAAAGTGATAAAATAATTGTTTTTCAGCCTTAATACACCCATTACTTATGGTAGAAAAGGACACGTTGAATTTCTAGAGGAGTCTCTCTTTTCAAAGACGATTTGTCCTCAAGGATTCGAGTGTCTTTATTAACTTAAATGAAGACTAATCAACGGTAACTAATCAAAAGATTAAAACGAAAATTGTGGTAACTTTATTTCAATTTTATAAACAGATGTAGTTTAGTTATATTCTGATGACAACTCATGATTACAATTGAATACATGTCCAATCCCTCCACCTGGTGGTTGAAAAGCCAAATAAATTAGTGGAGGTCATTGAGTTCTCTATTGTCTAATGTACATCAAAATGGTACCCTATTCCCTATGTAGTGCACTACTTTTGACCACAGCCCTATATGGTGCCATTTGAGAAACAGACAATGTTACTGTTCCATTTCACCAGTGGTATTCAAAGTCAGGGTCTAGTGGGTAGTAAAAATAAAAATGTCAATTGATCAGACATTTTTAACAACAAATGTATAGTACAGATATACACAGAGTATACAAAACATTAAGAACACCTGTTCTTTCCATGACATAGACTGACCAGGTGAATCCAGGTGAAAGCTATGATCCCTTATTGATGTCACTTGTTAAATTCACTTCAGTGTAGATGAAGGGGGGAGACAGATTAAAGAAGGATTTTTAAGCCTTGAGACAATTGAGATATGGATTGTGTATGTATACCATTCAGAGGGGGGATGGGCAAGACAGGCACACTGGTTTGTGTCAAGAACTGCAACACTGCTGGGTTTTTCACACTCACCAGTTTCCCGTGTGTATCAAGAATGGTCCACCACCCAAAGGACGTCCAGTCAACTTGATACAACTGTGGGAAGCATTGGAGTCAACATGGCCAGCATCCCTGTGGAACTCTTGCAGGGTGCGCAACTCAATATTAGGAAGGTGTTCCTAATGTTTGGAAAACGTGACAATATAGAAATGTTTTTTAGAAAGATAATTTGAAAAAATATAGTTTATTGAGCAAAAATATTGTGTCTCTTAATTTTGTTGATAGAGATGTAAATATAATGAATTCAAGGTTATTTGTTTATTACATATTTTGAGGTTGAGTCAATCAATGTGGATTGGGGCATTTGTTAAAGTTACTTGTAAAAATATCTACATCTGGAAAAGCAGCTGTCAAGAGTCCTGACAAATCATGATTAACAACATCATGCCTTCTTATTCACAGACAATCTCAACTATTCATAGAATAGAATAAAACATTATAGGACAGAATAGTATAAAAAAAGAATAGGACAGAATAGAACAGAGCAGACTAAAATAACAAAACATTTTTTATTTTCCTACATATTTTGTACGACTTTCTATTTTTATTGCTAATATTTTTGACAAAGTGTAACGTTACTGGAATGTTGAGAGCTTCCAAGTAAGAATTTCACTGTACAGTTTACACCCTATATTATTTTCACTGTACAGTTTACACCCTATATTATTTTCACTGTACAGTTTACACCCTATATTATTTTCACCTTACAAATAAACATTGATTTGGCTCCTCATCCTCTTTCTCCTCCACCTCAGAGGATGAGATTATTTTCTGCTAACACTTCATTCAGCTGCTGAGCCACTTTGCGTATCTTTTTCCCCAAACTTGTACTTCAGTCCTTTCTTCAGCTTTGGACCATCCTCTTGCTTCGTGAAGTAGATATTCATGCCCAGAGCGAAGCCTTGGAGCACCCCCGATGTCTTACTGCTGGCCTCTATGGCACTGGAGCTACCCACTCCTGTCACTTTGGCCACCCTGGTTAATCAAATCAAATCAAGTTTTTTTATATAGCCCTTCGTACATCAGCTAATATCTCGAAGTGCTGTACAGAAACTCAGCCTAAAACCCCAAACAGCAAGCAATGCAGGTGTAGAAGCACGGTTTATTTAAGGTTTATTTGATCATCTTGGTACATATGCAGAAACATTCTTAACATGTTATGTGTCATATCATTATGTGTCATATCATATAAAACTCCCCAGGGGACCAAGAGGATGAAGTCAGGTAAGTCATGTCATAGTTAAAACTGCAGTTCAAATATAAAGGAATTCAACTTGATGTACGGTATGTTGACAATGGTTGAATCCAATCTTACTCTGCCTCCACCAACCCCTGGGCCAAGTGTGACTGAGGGAGAGGGGGGACCATAGCTCCATCTCCTCTGGGGCTCACTCTCCTCAGGCTTGACAATATAGATGTTCCTGGAGTGGCGCACCAGAGGTGGAAGCTGTGGGGGGATGAATCTGCCACACACTCAAAAAGTAGCTAAGGTGGAAAGGTTAAAAGCAAACACTTCTTTAAATCGATACTGTCATGTTTATAACGGTGAATAGTAAGGAGCCGGACAGAGATGAAGCACCTGCTGAATAACTGTAGTTGAGTTCTAAATAGTAGTATTTTGGGGTATGCGGAAATATAACATTTTATTGTATGTCCCACTTCGAATTGAGTATGCTTCAAATGCCAGGATGTCAAACTAATTTTGGCTTTTCATCTAGTAGAAATCGCTGCCTGCTATTGAGGAAGGCAATCATATTTTCTGACCCAGGTGTGCTTGACAACAGTTGATAATCTGCTTTCTGTACATGCTTTATTTGTCTTTTGCAGTGGAGGAAGAACCCTGGATGTTGCACGTCTATCCATTTGGACAAGAGTCAAGACACATTTAGGCTGTTGAGTTGTGCAACTTGGAATGAATCATTAGTAATAACTTGCATCCTTCTCACTTTCACTCTGACAGTGTCACACACAAGTGGGCGTGTCTTAAAAATAGGGCCTTGTGGTTTGCACCATCATATGACATGCCTGGATTTTAACCTTCATTTAAAGCTTTTTGATCAAACTGTCCTCCTTTTCTTTTTATGTCAGATTGTCCAGCACCATACATAAAAAGAATTGAAGCAATTGTCTGAGTAAGGCTGAAAATGCAGCATTAAAATCAGGCATCATGTCATAAAACTTAAAAATTATTATTTTTAAATTATTTTTGCAATGCATTCATTTATGTTTGGTTAATGTAGTCAATACAAGGTTTAACATAAATCCCTAAGTGAGCACAAATAATAAAGTATGTTGGGGCAAAAACGTATGTACTTTTTGAACAAAATAAACTTTCATGAAGTCTGCTCATTCCTTTGAGTCTATGCATTGGGGGCTAAATCATACCAGACTCAGAGACACAAAACTCCACAGGTAAATACAAAAAGGCCCTTACCTTTGCCATCACAGATGTACAACTATACTCCTGTCTGAACTTCCCTGGAGAATTGTCTTGTCACAAAGCACTGTTTCTCTCATACACTTCCTCTCTCTACTCACAATAGAAGATCATTATTATTTTGTGTGCTTAGATCTACTTTTCGGAGGGCATCAAACGTTCTACTTCATTAACTTGAGCCACAACATGATCATGCCCAGGGCCGGTCCTGGACGTTCTGCTGCCCTAGGCGAGACAAAAATTATCTCAGCTAAAAGTCAGAAGGAACAGAACAGCAGCCCAATTAATAGGCCTAAGCTACAAATTAAACATCTCGTTAATAGGCTATATAATCAGTTCAATGTCAATAATATAGCCTAATATTTTCAATATGATTACATTGATAAAATCACTAATGCCCCGGAAGCTCTGCCACCCTAGGTGAGACAAAAATAATTACATCTTAGACATTCTTATGGCACTTTCAAAAGTTACCTTTCCACACAGACAAAAGCTCACAGAAACCGGTCAACTTCAACTGCTGGCTACTCTTCCGTTGTATAACCCAACAACATAATTGCTTCCCTAAAAGCTGCCTGGTTTTAAACAAACATCTCTTTCAGAAAGAGAAAAGCTAAATTAATAGGGACAGAATAGTAAAGTTCTTTTTTTTTTTTATCTCCTCGAATATTGTTGGCTGCAGTTTAGCTTCAGATTGTCATAGAGAGGAATTAATATATCCCCATAAGGCATGACCGAGTTAAGCATTGTTATAGAACGCTTGATATCATCTGGATACATTTTATGTATTTCAAAATATAAAGCAAATAATATATATCCTTTTTGCCCTTTAACAAAGGGTGTGATACCATCACTTAATTCGAGCCTTGGTTTAAGTCAAACACACCAAGCCCTTCCCAGACACGGAGGTATTTAATCAGTGCATGCGACAGTATTGAAGTATTTGGCTATACCGACATCTATGGAGGATAGCTGTGTCTGTCAAACAGGTAGGTTTACCTCTTCTTTTTTGGAAGATGAAGAAATAAACTCCAATTATATATGTAATTCTGTTTGCAGCAAAAGGAGCAAAAACAGAAGGCTGCGTGGTTTTACTTGGAATAGACAAACCTTGGTCGCTCCACTCTCTCCCCGTTCGCCATCCTCCTATTGTAGTGGGCCACCGAAAACTTTCGCTTACCCTAATCTCTTGGGAAATACCCATCCTTATCCTGATGTGGTCCAGCCTGCACTAACATAACCCGTAAAGATCCATTCATATATTTTGGCCACTCACAGGGATCTTTTATGTTTTTTTGTCTGGGAGTCGGATTTAGCAGCAGCACCACAGCTGTCATCGGGGAACGGGAGCGACGAATCTGAGTCCGGGTCCAAGATATGGTCTTCGCCGGCATTGTTTGGAGGTGTGGCTAGGCCTGGTGCGACCACCTGTTCTGGTCCAGACAGAGAACTGTCATCATCGGTGGAAGTGCATGGCTCGGGACTCCTCCGGTTTGCCCTCTTCGCTGCTAGAATCAGCGAACCAGGGCTCGTCGTTTTCGGCGAATGAATGGCCTGTCATTCTCCACACCGGCTGATGGACAGTGCTGCATGCTGATATATTGCACCAGTAAATGTCTTTGGTTCAGAGATTGTGCCTCTTTTCTCAGTTTTAGACGTGGTAACAAATTGTTTAAACTCTATAGATTACGTTTAGCTAAATTCATATCCACTATTAGCTAGCTACTAACAGGGTACGCTACTGCCTTAAAATCGTTTGTCACACACACAAATATATTTAAAAAAAACATTTAAATTGGCAGATTCATTTTTATACATTTTTCACAATTGGATAATCCCATAAACACATCACCACCAAGGTTAGTGGGATTCGGGAGAAGCAGGAATGGGGCGGGAACAGCAGCAACGCTATGAGCTGGGCTGCAGCGGGCGGTGTAGTAGCGGATCAGGGGCGCCGGAGGGCGGCAGCCAATTGTCAAAATGCCTCCCCAAAAATCAAGTGCCGGGCCTAATCTTGCCGAAAGGGAGGGCTGGCCCTGATCATTGCACCGGAGAGTACATTATCAGTTATAATATACAGTCCTACAAGGCCCATTGAGACACTAATTGAAATTTGAAAAAAAATGATGTCTTCTAATTATTTATTCACAACATTGGTTTATATGACAATAGATTTGACAATGGAAATTGTTTTAGTGATGCTATGATACACAACTGAAACCTGGTAGACAACGTACCAAAATATTCTGTAAATAACCATTAATAAAATGTTTTAGACAAAGGGTTCCGCTATGGTTACAACCCTTTTTGGGGCTATATAGAACCCTTATGGTTATTTATAGAAACTTCATGGAGAATGATTGGTTCTGTAAAGAAACAGGTTATCAAAAGGTTATTTTATTCTGGTTTTATAGCAATGTTATATTTTTTAAATTCCATAGGTTTTACTATTGTGTCTAACAGAATCAAGTACGATAGCGCTGGAACTGCTCAGGGTCCCTGAGGAGAGAATTGAGAACTACTGACCGTCAACCACTCAATTCACAAGACACTGATCATAATCATGGAATCGCATAACATCAAGTCCAATGAGCCGCCACCCCAACATTTTAATTATCACTGGAATCATCACCCTTCCCAAAGAAGCCTTGAGGAAAACACATTTGTGTGTGTGTAGGGCTGTCGATTAAGGCAGCCCTCCACACCGCTCTGATTCAGAGGGGTTGGGTTAAATGCGGAAGACACATTTCAGTTGAGCAACTGACTAGGTATCCCCCTTTCCCTTTCTTCAGAGGATGAGATTATTTTTAACTAGCTCATATTTGACCTTGATCACTTCATCCAGCCCTTCATTCAGCTGCTGAGCCACTTCGCGTATCTTTTTCCCAAACTTGGACTCCAATCCCTTCTTCAGCGTCGGGCCACCTTTGCCATCCTTCTGGGTAAAATAGATATCCATGCCCAGAGCGAAGCCTTGGAGCATCCCCGATGCCTTACTGCTGGCATCTATGGCACTGGAGCTACCCACTCCTGTCACTATGGCCACCCTGGTTTAGGTTAAGGTTTAAAAACATGCAAATATTTTAAAAATAAAGTCAATATATTTCCAGACAAAAGTAAATGCAGTATATTAAGATCATACCTGACCACTCTGACGGCCTCTGTGTCGACTTCCTGGAGGGTTGAGAGGTTGTGCTTCCTCAGGTGCTCCAAGCCCGCGTTGATGAACCTCAAGCAGGCTTCAATGTCACCCATCAGGGCCAGGTAGTCCTGGAGGATCAGCTCAATCTTCTTCCTGTCCTGTGCACTGCTCACCTAAAAGAGATGAAGAATTTACTTCCTGGAATGAAGAGGAGTTGGACAGTGATGTTATGCACAGTACTTCTCAACATTCTTTTAAGTATCTAAGTTCCGAATGGAACACTTAGTGAATTTATCTGAGTGAGTTGCATGGGAAACCAACTTTGCTCCCAGGCCAAGTGAAATTCCTGGTGTCTGTCCAATCAAGCAGGAACCATATTAATATATTAAGTGTGCCATCATCCTTCAAATGCTCTATAAATAAAGTGTGATTGTGTTTGGATTCTAACAGCTCACTTTGTTAGCGATAGCTGCAGAGGCCCCTGTGACCCCTCCAGCTGCAGCTACACCGACACCGATCACTGTCAAGGCCAGTGATGCCCCTAGCGTGAAGGGGGCGAGGATCACCCCTGCCGCAGCCGCCACCCCTCCAACCGCCCCCGTGGCGCCCCCGGTGATGCCAGCAATCTTGGTTCCCTTGGAAACCTTGGATAGAATTAAATTGTTGAATTGAATTAAATCTAATGGAATTGTAGAATTGTATTTAAATCATCTGCTTGGGGGTAATTGATGTTAGTTACAGGCTTACATTAAAAATCAAAGGCATTACAAGCGTGTACAGTAGTAGTCTATAGTGCTCCTACCTTGTTTAAGTAGTCTGTACAGTAGGTCATCATGCGCCTACCCTGTCTATGTTGCCTGTGCAGTAGTCTATAGTACTCCTACCTTGTCTAAGTAGTCTGTACAGTAGGTCATCATGCGCCTACCCTGTCTATGTTGCCTGTGCAGTAGTCTATAGTACTCCTACCTTGTCTAAGTTGTCTGCGATGCTGATGAGGTTAATGATGTGGTTCTTTAGGGTCTCCCCATGCTTAGTCAGGAGGAGGTTGTACAACTGCAATGAATTCTGGAACCGCTGGGCTTTCTCTTTGAACAGTCTAGATATAGAAGGTCATTAGTATGGAGGGTGGTTAGTGACAGAATATTCAAATGTACAAAACATTGTTAGCTGGGTCTAAACTAAATAACTTACTTTGCTTCTCCCTTCTTGGCCAGTTTATGGTCATTAGACAGATCTTTCCATGCTAAAAGGCATAGGAAAATATTAAAGTCACACCTAAACTATGCTGGAAATTACAAAGTACATTTTGAGGCTGTGATGCTCACGTTCACTTTTCACCTTCTCCCACCATTCCATCAGACAATCTGCATCCTGATGGAAGAATCAAATGAAAGAGTGAAATGTGAATTTGACAAATGGTTGTGGTCAAATTGTCATTAGTGATGATTCTTTGGAGGTTCTGTATGTAACAAACCCACATGTATGTAAATAATACACTGCTCAAAAAAATAAAAGGAGACAGGCCAGTACATCAGGAGACGTGGAGGAGGCCGTAGGAGGGCAACAACCCAGCAGCAGGACCGCTACCTCCGCCTTTGTGCAAGGAGGAGCAGGAGGAGCACTGCCAGAGCCCTGCAAAATGACCTCCAGCAGGCCACAAATGTGCATGTGTCTGCTCAAACGGTCAGAAACAGACTCCATGAGGGTGGTATGAGGGCCCGACGTCCACAGGTGGGGGTTGTGCTTACCACCCAACACCGTGCAGGACGTTTGGCATTTGCCAGAGAACACCAAGATTGGCAAATTCGCCACTGGCGCCCGGGGCTCTTCACAGATGAAAGCAGGTTCACACTGAGCACATGTGACAGAGTCTGGAGACACCGTGGAGAACGTTCTGCTGCCTGCAACATCCTCCAGCATGACCGGTTTGGCGGTGGGTCAGTCATGGTGTGGGGTGGCATTTCTTTGGGGGCCGCACAGCCCTCCATGTGCTCGCCAGAGGTAGCCTGACTGTCATCATTAGGTACCGAGATGAGATCCTCAGACCCCTTGTGAGACCATATGCTGGTGCGGTTGGCCCTGGGTTCCTCCTAATGCAAGACAATGCTAGACCTCATGTGGCTGGAGTGTGTCAGCAGTTCCTGCAAGAGGAAGGCATTGATGCTATGGACTGGCCCGCCCGTTCCCCAGACCTGAATCCAATTGAGCACATCTGGGACATCATGTCTCGCTCCATCCACCAACGCCACGTTGCACCACAGACTGTCCAGGAGTTGGCGGATGCTTTAGTCCAGGTCTGGGAGGAGATCCCTCAGGAGACCATCCGCCACCTCATCAGGAGCATGCCCAGGCGTTGTAGGGAGGTCATACAGGCACGTGGAGGCCACACACACACACACACTACTGAGCCTCATTTTGACTTGTTTTAAGGACATTACATCAAAGTTGGACCAACCTGTAGTGTGGTTTTCCACTTTCATTTTGAGTGTGACTCCAAATCCAGACCTCCATGGGTTGATAAATTTGATTTCCATTGATAATTTGTGTGATTTTGTTGTCAGCACATTCAACTATGTAAAGAAAAAAGTATTTAATAAGAATATTTCATTCATTCAGCTCTAGGATGTGTTATTTAAGTGTTCCCTTTATTTTTTTGAGCAGTGTATAATACACAATGTATTGATGCCTGACAGCTTAGTTGAGCTGTTCATAGTTATACATAGGCCCAACAGCCGCTAGTGGTTGTGTTTTCATTCCTGTCTTTTGACCAGTTAGGGCTGTTTAGGTTAGGTTTTACGGTGTATGGTGAATTTCAGTAAATTCTGATCGTGGATCAGTTTAGCATATTTCCCCCACTAATTGTTACTGTTAGGACGGGGGAAGTGGAAGCTGATCCTAGATCTATACCCAGGGGAATCATCACGGAGCAGGTTCTCAGTCATACTTGGAATACCTTGATGTTATCTTCTTGTTCCTCTTCACTAACGCTGCTTATTGAGAGTGTTTTGATTCTGCCTTTCAGAGGGAGTGACTGCTTTAACGGCAATGGAGGAGGTGGCCTTACATAGTGATCATAGGTTGCACATATCCGTTGTTGAACTGCTACCTAAAACAATAGAAATACAATAAACTTATTTTCAGGACACTTTGTTTGACCTGTAATAAAGTATGACACGTCGGGCCGGTTTCCCAGATTAAGATCAAGCCTAGTCCTGGATTAAAAACTCTTTCAAAAGAGAATCTCCATTGAGAATGGTCCCGTGTAGCACAGTTGGTAGAGCATGGTGCTTGCAACGCCAGGGTTGTGGGTTTGATTCCAATGAAGATTTTTTTTTTTTTTATGCACTCACTACTTTAAATTGCTCTGGGCAAGAGTAAACATTTGTAAAAAGCATTATTAAAAATAAAATAAATCATGGACTAAGCTTAATCTGGGCCTGGGAAATCAGGCTGGTCTCAGACTAGACGTAACATAGTAAACGAAAATCAGGGGCACTCAATTGTATATGATATGTAATGTTTGGTATGGTTACATAAGACAGAAGGTTACTTAAGGCAAAAACTAAAGGAGGATGGATGGGTTGGCATATAAAGTGAATGTTGAGCAACCCAAAAGTTGCATGTTCAAATCGCCTCAGACAACTTTGCAACTAGTTAGCATGTTAGCTAACCTTTTAAGTATAATGTGAATAACTTAAACAGTATTTGTAGCTGGCTGACTGATCCCTTTAGTTGTCATACCGTATGAGTTTCATGCGTAACAAAAACCTCTTCATAGATATAGTCATTGGATTCTTCTCTGTCAACGACGGCAGGCGACCCAAACTGGAAGAACAATGTACAGCTCGGAAAACCAAGTATTAGTTTTAAGATCACAGTATTTATTCTCCGTATAGCTCATTCTAATATTTCTACTGTACATTGTTGTTACACACCACATGTATTATATACTGGATTCTTGACATAGATATATTACAGTGAGCTACTGCTGTACTCGGTCATTCTTAGTATACAGTATATTGTGTAAATTATCCCGGTATAGACACATATAGATTGCATTTGGATTACTGTTCCAGTGTTATTTGGGTTGTTAATTGAATTCGTTGAGACAATCCTTATTTGTTTGGCATTATACTCCATTGTTAGGAGCTAGTAACATAACATCTTCTAAACTGTGTACGCGACCAATACACGATTATTTGACTTAAGCTTAGTGTTAAACATCTGTTTTCTCCGTCTGTCTCACCGTACGAGTTTCCTGCGCAGCCAAAACCTTTTCATAGAGAGCGGGATCGGAGTCCTCCCTGTCAATGACGGCAGGCGGGCCAAGAGGACGACGCACCACCAGCTGCTTGTTCTGGTCCTCTTTAGCTTCAAACTGAAATAACATTCAATAATATTCAGAGAGTGCACTGACGTAAATCCTAACTTCCGCTCAAGACGAATTTCCACTTAGTTGTACGTTAAATGTCAGTGGGAGACAGAGAAAATGGGACATAAGTGGAAGTTGGGATTCACTCTCACTGTATATGAGAGCAAATGAAAGAAAAGTGCGTTGCTGCACCAGATGAGATACCTTCTTAATGAATTCAGACACACTCCCCCCATCCTGAGGGTCACAACCACCTTCTGGAGGATTCCTTCCCACCGACCACCTATTCTGGGCCACAGGGGGCGGTTTCTGGGCTGTGCCTGGCTTCTAAGACATCAGTAAGAAAAAAATAAAATAGTGTCACACCATAGTTATATACATTTAAGTCATTTAGCAGACGCTCTTATCCAGAGCGACTTACAAATTGGTGCATTCACCTTATGATATCCAGTGGAACAACCACTTTACAATAGTGCATCTAACTCTTTTAAGGGGGGGGGGGGGGGGGGGGTTAGAAGGATTACTTTATCCTATCCTAGGTATTCCTTAAAGAGGTGGGGTTTCAGGTGTCTCCGGAAGGTGGTGATTGACTCCGCTGACCTTGCGTTGTGAGGGAGTTTGTTCCACCATTGGGGTGCCAGAGCAGCGAACAGTTTTGACTGGGCTGAGCGGGAACTGTACTTCCTCAGAAGTTCATATACACAATGTACAAAACATTAAGAACAGCTTCCTAATACTGAGTTGTACCCCCTCCCCCCTTTTGCCCCCAGAACAGCCTCAATTCATCTAGTCTCCGCTGCTTCCCACAGTTGTGTCAAGTTGGCTGGATGTCCTTGGGTGGCGGACCATTCTTGATACACACGGGAAACTGTTGATCTTGAAAAACTTAACTTTTGTCAAGCCCATTCACCCTCTGAATGGGACACATACAGTCATGGCCAAAAGTTTTGAGAATGACAAATTTTAATTTACAAAGTTTGCTGCTTCAGTGTCTTTAGATATTTTTGGCAGATGTTACTATGGAATACTGAAGTATAATTACAAGCATTTCATAAGTGTCAAAGGCTTTTATTGACAATTACATGAAGTTGATGCAAAGAGTCAATATTTGCAGTGTTGACCCTTCTTTTTCAAGACCTCTGCAATCCGCCCTGGCATGCTGTCAATTAACTTCTGGGCCACATCCTGACTGATGGCAGCCCATTCTTGCATAATCAATGCTTGGAGTTTGTCAGAATATGTGGGTTTTTGTTTGTCCACCCGCCTCTTGAGAACTGACTACAAGTTCTCAATGGGATTAAGGTCTGGGGAGTTTCCTGGCCATGGACCCAAAATATCGATGTTTTGTTCCCTGAGCCACTTAGTTATCACTTTTGCCTTATGGCAAGGTGCTCCATCATGCTGGAAAAGGCATTGTTCGTCACCAAACTGTTCCTGGATGGTTGGGAGAAGTTGCTCTCGGAGGATGTGTTGTACCATTCTTTATTCATGGTGTGTTCTTAGGCAAAATTGTGAGAGCCCACTCCCTTGGCTGAGAAGCAACCCCACACATGAATGGATTACTTTACCCCAGTCCTCAGCAGTCCAATCCCTGTACCTTTTGCAGAATATCAGTCTGTCCCTGATGTTTTTCCTGGAGAGAAGTGGCTTCTTTGCTGCCCTTCTTGACACCAGGCCATCCTCAAAGTCTTCGCCTCACTGTGCGTGCAGATGCACTCACACCTGCCTGCTGCCATTCCTGAGCAAGCTCCGTACTGGTGGTGACCCGATCCCGCAGCTGAATCAACTTTAGGAGACGGTCCTGGCGCTTGCTGGACTTTCTTGGGCACCCTGAAGCCTTCTTCACAACAATTGAACCGCTCTCCTTGAAGTTCTTGATCCGATAAATGGTCGATTTAGGTGCAATCTTACTGGCAGCAATATGAAGCCCTTTTGTGCAAAGCAATGATGACGGCATGCATTTCCTTGCAGGTAGCCATGATTGACAGAGGAAGAACAATGATTCCAAGCACCACCCTCCTTTTGAAGCTTCCAGTCTGTTATTCGAACTCAATCAGCATGACAGAGTGATGTCCAGCCTTGTCCTTGTCAACACTCACACCTGTGTTTCTGAGAGAATCAGTGACATGATGTCAGCTGGTCCTTTTGTGGCAGGGCTGAAATGCAGTGGAAATGTTTTTGGGAGATTCAGTTCATTTGCATGGCAAAGAGGGACTTTGCAATTAATTGCAATTCATCTGATCACTCTTCATAACATTCTGGAGTACATGCAAATTGCCATCATACTAACTGAGGCAGCAGACTTTGTGAAAATTAATATTTGTGTCATTCTCAAAACTTATGGCCATGACTGTACACAATCCATGTCTCAAGACATTTAAAACAATCTTATTTAACCTGTCCCCCCGCCTCCCTTCACTGTTTGAAGTGGATTTAACAAGTGACATCAATAAGGAATCATAGATTTAACCTGGATAGTCTATGTAGTGGAAAGAGCAGATGTTCATAATGTTTTGTACACAGTGCGTTCAGAAAGTATTCACACCCCTAGCCATTTTCAAGTCTTGCCATAGATTTAAGCCAATTTAAGTAAAAACTACAGTAGGCTACTCAGGAACATTCAAAGTAGTCTTGGTAAGCAACTCCAGTGTATATTTGGCCTTGTGTTTTAGGTTATTGTCCTGCTCAAAAGGTGAATTTGTCTCTGTTGAAAAGCAGACTGAACCAGGTTTTCCTCTAAGATTTTGCCTGTTATTAGCTCTATTCCATTTATTTTTACTTTAAGAAATCCCTAGTCTTTACCGATGACATGCATACCCATAAATGATGCAGCCACCATGCTTGAAAATATGAAGAGTGGTACTCAGTGATGTGTTGTGTGTGTTGGATTTGCCCCAAACATAACACTTTGTATTCAGGACCGATGTTCCCTCTGAGCTGCATGCCTGCACTAGCACGCAGCTCCCCCGGGAATGTAGCACAGTAGAAATATCAGTGCACACAGAGAAGCATGAGATTAGAAGATGGAGTGATGTTCAGAGTTTTCCCCCTTAGTGTTACATATCAACATTTCCCCTTTACTGTGGGAATTGTGATCGAATCAACACAATATTAGCCACTTTTAATTTAACATACCCGAAATAAAAAACAAACTATGCAAGAGATTGTTGTAGGCAGAACGCGTCAAAGTAGAATTCTATAGCATTGACAGGCACGACCCATACTCTACACAGACCCTGTGTGCCATAACCAAATCAGAGCTGCAGTAGGCCTATATGCAAACAGACCATTGCCATATATGGATCTGTGCCATTCCTTTTGAACTGGATTGTGTTTACAGCATCAACGGTCGTGAGTAGATGCGCTTGACATCAAAGCGAGAGCCACGATGTGGTTTCTTGCATCAAACACCACAGCATTTTCAGTCACCTCCTTGTCTGAAGGACAAGTGGATAAACAGGTTAAGCCCTGCATGTTTCTTTCAAAAGTCTCATGGAATGTAGGCCTACATTGAACACCACACATTAGCTGCTAGTGTAGGCTGAATAATAGAACAGCCATTTCCATGTTAAAATATAATGGGATACATCATCTCCATTGTAAGCCCCTCTAGTAGGCCTTCATTATAATGAAATAGCCACAGTAGCCTACTTTACCACTTAAAACTAAAGTGGGTACAGCCTCAGTGTTCTGTGCTCAGCAGACCAGACATTCTCACTGATGCTACACTCTGCCTAGTGGCTACTTAGCTTATTCATACCTGTCTCAAAATACAACACTGCCCCTTTAAGACAAAAAAAGCTAGCTTTCCAAAGATATCCAGAAATGCACACGTTTTGTGCTCTTGTAGGAAGCAATCACTCCCCCATTGCCGACTACAAATTACCTAGAACTGGGCTAATAGCTAATTATCCTTTGCTAGTTTTGAACACATTTACAAATGTGCACACGTCGCTACATGTACCTCAAAACAAGCCATTTACTCTTGCGTGGTTCATTTCATTTCGGTATGTTGCAATGAAAGTGGCTAATATTGTGTTGATTCAATCACAATTCAAACAGTAGAGAGAAACGTTTTTAGTGTTAATGGGGAAAACAGAAAGTTCAGTGAAGTTCTTGCTTCTCTGCTTACAGAGAAAGTTGCCTGTATATAGTATGCTTCCTTTATCGTGTTCTTTTTATATCGTGTGTTTTTGGTTCTACCTTGTTATTTTTAGTATGACATTGTTATTGATTTCTGCATTGTTGGGGTTAGACCTTCAAGAAAGGCATTTCACACGTCTCTACCAGCCCCGTCTCACGTCAGAATTAGACATTCATCCATGTTTCTCAAACATCAAACATCGAATTGGTTAAGGTTAAGGTTAGGCATTAACTCCAAATGGTTAAGGCTTAAAACAAAAAAATTGAAAAAAAACTATCGTTGGATTCGAACATGCAGCCTTTGGCACCAGGGGCAGATGCTTACGCCCATACACCATCCAATGCCCTAGCAAAACTGAAACCTTCTTGAAGGTAACAGCGCTCACTGTTGCCCCAGTGGCCAGGTTCCACTTCATTTCCCAACATCCTCAGACATGGATGGACATTGAATACTGACTTGTATCACGAGTGACCTGACTGGTTGTCAATGGTTGAATCCAATCCATTGAATAATGGATAGTCTCTTACCCTGCCTCTCTCAACCCCTGGACCAGTTGTGTGTGAGGGAGAGGAGGGACCATAGCTCCATCTCCTCTGGGGCTCACTCTCCTCAGGCTTGCCAACATAGACTTTCCTGGGGTGGGGCACTGGAGGTGGAGGCTGTGGGGGGGGAGTGGGTGAAGAATGTATGGGTGGGTGTTAAGATTCATACTGTATGAGAGCAAATTAAAAGAGAAGAATGCATGTTGCTGCATCAGATGAGATGCCTTAATGAATTCAGACACTCCATCATGAGGGTCACAACCACCTTGTGGAGGACTCTTTCAGCTATGACTTATTCTGGGCCACAGGGGGCAGCTTCTGGGCTGTGCCTGGGTTCTAACAAGTCACATTTACAATAACACAGTTTCACACCATAGTTATATACTGTACATCGTAGTATACCACTGCAGTTCAAATATAAATGAATTTGAGTCAATGTATATTTCAAACCATAGGTCTCTCACAGAAGAGTGAAGTGGAGAGCCATGGTGGATGTCCTATGCTCCCCAGGGGGCCAAGAGGATAAAGTCAGGTAAGTCATGTCATAGGTAAAACTGCAGTTGAAATAGTAAGGAATGCAAGTCAATAGCTGTGTCAAAAGTAGTACACTATATAGGGAATAAGGTCCCAAATGGCACCCTATTCCATACATAGTGGACTTCTTTTGACCAGGGCTCATGTTGTCAATGGTTGACAGTCTCTTACTCTGCCTTCACCAACCCCTGGGCCAGATGGGTCTGAGGGAGAGGGACCACAGCTCCATCTCCTCTGGGGCTCACTCTCCTCAGGCTTGCTATTACAGATGTTCCTGGAGTGGGGCACCAGAGGTGGAGGCTGTGGGTGGAGGAGGAGGAGGGGGGGGTTAAGACCGTATGGGTGGGTTTGAAATAGAAGCCGAGGCGGCTGATCGGACATTGAGACAGACAGGACGAATTGGCCAATAAACCTTGTACAGAAAATAACAAAAACAGGACGTTGACATAAATACTTTCCTTGGGCAAAAGATACTCTGTATACTAGTCAGGCAACAACTCTTGGCCTTTCAGAAAACTCAGGTATGACTGTAATCTACCCAACCTGTTACCTGCTCTCCCTCCAACAAAGACCAACTGAGCACCTACGTAAGTACTCTTTCCAGGAACTCCCACTTGGAATGTTCCATCATGATAGCCCCAAAACACAACTACCATAAATGCATAATTTTTCTTAAGTAAAATGTTATCAATGCAATAGTTTTAAATCTGTCTAAAAATGCTTTGTTTTATTTTGCAGTGGAGAAGGAACCCTGGATGTAATTGCCTTGTCTATCCAGTTGGACGAGACATATTTCAGCTGTTGACACTGAGCCTTGCCATTCCATCCCTTTCACTTTCAGTCTGACTTTTTGCATTTAGATTGTATGAAAAACAAAATGTATTTCTTGTGACACAAAAGACAGCTACAAACATCTTTCAAACACTTGCTGCACAATGTTAGTTTCGACTTAAAGTTATAAGCTTATCAATTGCACTTCTGTCATAAAACTCCACAGGTAAATGAAAAAGTCCCTTACCTTTGCCATCTCAGAAATACCAGTATTCTACTGTCAATTTCACTGGATATTTGTCTTGTCATAAAGCACGGTTTACCTCATACACTTCCCTCTCCTTTCTCAACTCACAATAGGAGAGATTCTTGTGTGTGCATCAATCTACTATTCGGAGGGCAGTCCATAGAAAAGCAGGTTTTTCTGCATCAACTGGATAACACCATGCACCGGGGACTACAGAGTCAGTTGTTATGCTGTGTTTCCCAACCCTGGTCCTCCAGTACCCCCCAATAGTACATTTTTATTGTAACCCTGGACAGTGTCTCCTGACCCCTCCCGTCTCAGCCTCCAGTATTTATGCTGCAGTAGTTTATGTGTTGGGGTGCTAGGGTCAGTCTGTTATATCTTGAGTATTTCTCCTGTCTTATGTGAATTTAAGTATGCTCTCTCTATCAGAGGACCTGAGCCCAAGGACCATGCCTCAGGACTACCTGCCATGATGACTCCTTGCTGTCCCCAGGCCACCTGGCCGTGCTGCTGCTCCAGTTTCAACTGTTCTGCCTGCGGCTATGGAACCCTGACCTGTTCTCCAGACGTGCTACATGTCCCAGACCTGCTGTTTTCAACTCTCTAGAGACAGCAGGAGTGGTAGAGATGCTCTCAATGATCAGCTATGAAAAGCCAACTGACATTTACTCCTGAGGTGCTGACTTGTTGCACCCTCGACAACTACTGTGATTATTATTATTTGACCATGCTGGTCATTTATGAACATCTTGGCCATGATCTGTTATAATCTCCACCCAGCACAGCCAGAAGAGGACTGGCCACCCCTCATAGCCTGGTTCCTCTCTAGGTTTCTTCCCAGGTTTTGGCCTTTCTAGGGAGTTTTTCCTAGCCACCGTGCTTCTACACCTGCATTGCTTGCTGTTTGGGGTTTTAGGCTGGGTTTCTGTACAGCACTTTGATATATCAGCTGATGTAAGAAGGGCTATATAAATTACATTTGATACGCACACCTGATTCAACTAATCATCAAGCCCTCAATGAGTTGAATGAGGTGTGTTTGTACAGGGCTACAACAACACTGTATTGTTGGGGGTACTGGAGGACCAGGGTTGGGAAACACTGCCATATAACAACTGACTAGTCCCCGGTGCAGTTATATGGGACACTTTTACAAGTCCCATTGAGAGATTCAGTGAAATGAACATGACTAAACCCATTTTCTTTTAATGATTTGGTTCACAACAATAAATTTGACGATGAAACGTGGTAGCCATTCTGATGCACAACTGAACCCAGGTACACTTAATGTACCCAGTAGAAAACCAATCCTTTAAGAATGAAGTGAAAATCTTACAGTATTTAGAGCTGACACTGATGCTTTAAATTGTCTCACCGTACAAATTTCCTGTGTAGCCAAACTGGACTCCTCTCTGTCAACAATAGCAGGTGGCCTGAGAGGAGTAAAAAAGTTATTCAAGTCATTTCAGAGACCATGCACTCTGGGGAGAAATGTAACTTCCACTCAAGTAGAATGTTCACTTAGCCATGCATTGATGTCAATGGGAGACAACGTGAAAATACAGCTCAAACAGAAAGGAATTTAAGACCATGTACACTGAGTATACAAAACATTATGAACACCTGCTCTCTCCAAACAGACTGACCAGGTGAAAGCTATGATCTCTTATTGATGTCACATGTTAAATTCACTTCAAATCAGTGCAGATGAAGGGGAGGAGTCAAGTTAAATAAGGATTTTTAAGCCTTGAGACATGGATTGTGTATGTGTGCCATTCAGAGGGTGAATGTAAGACAAAATATTTAAGTGTCTTTGAACAGGGTTTGGTAGTAGGTGCAAGGCGTACCGGTTTGTGTCAAGAATTAACAGTGATGGGTTTTTCCACACGCAACAGTTTCCGGTGTAACAATAATGCTCTGCCACCCAAAGGACATCCAGACAACTATGGGAACCATTGGAGTCAACATGGGACAGCATGCCTGTGGAACGCTTTCGACACCTTGTAGAGTATATAGCCTGACAAATTGAAGCTGTTCTGAGGGCAGAGGGGGTGGGTTGATTTGAATCTCTTGATTTATGGACAGTGTCTTACCCTGCCTTCACCAACCCCTGGGTCAAGTGTATCGGAGATACAGAGGGCGAACCAATTCTCCATCTCATCAGGGGGTCACTCTCCTCAGGGTTGCCCAGAAAGCAATTCATTGGGTGGGGCACCAGAGGTGAAGACTGTTGGGGGAGTGGGACTGGGTTTCTGAACATTTCTACATAATGTGGATGCTACCATGATTACCTATTCTTGAATGAAGTGAGAATGATAAGAAATACTCCCCCTCAAAAAAATGCTAACCTCCCCTGTTATTGGTGAGAGGTTAGCATGTCTTGGGGGTATGATATTTGTGCATCAACTTTCTTACTCATTATACAGGATTATATATACTTATATTAGCATCAACATTATGTAGAAGTGTTCAGAAACTTTATATTCACAAAACTGACAATACATTATTTACCATACTTTATTGGGCACAAAATAATCTGAAACCAAAACAAAAAGCAAATGCAGCCAACAAGTTTGTAGAGTCACAAGCTTGATGTAGTCATTGCATTCTAGGAATATGGGACCAAATCATTAATGAATATAAACCCTGGATTGCTGATGTTATGCATTATTGGCCATTGAAAGGCTTTGAATCAACAGGTCAGCCATAATTGGCACTCCCAGTAGGCACAGTCTTCCATAGGAATGAATGGAATTCTACAGTTTCAATTAAATATGCCATGGACAAAATTACATGCATTCAAGGGTCTTATTCTGGTAACCAATGCTTGATAAAAGTATTCTCGCTCTTACCCATAATAATCTCATCATGTAGCCTAGATTAGTTTACCCGCACTGTATCTGTGCGCTGTTGCCTAGTGATGGGTCGTTCTCAAACGGACGGCTCTTTTTGAGACGATTTTTTGGTGAACGTCGGTGGCCGAATCGAATCGGTGAAAGAACCGTTCATAAAATACCAGATGCACTCCTGGTTTAATGTAATAGGCCTACCTGAGCTTCAACAAATGCCTTAACTTAAATTGTTTGTCCATGCAAGTAATGTTTTATTGTGTGATATAATTCAGTCAATCTGATTGATTTTAAAATTTGAGTATCTTCATCCATCGCCAACAACTTCGATAACCGTTACTACTTTAATCTAAATATATTGGTAATTAGACAACTTCTAAATATTATGCAGCAAAAACAGCGACATCGGATTTTAGTAACCTTACGGGCCTGTTGGAACACAAGTCATGACGGTTTGACGAATATCTACTTTGTTTGATCAGCTTTTTTGAACGGCCGCTAACGAAGGCGTCCTATGTCCCACCGTCTGCTGCATGAATGGTACATTTCCAAATTTCCAAGTATTCTCATTCAGTCAACACATTAAATGTTCAATCAAACCAGACTCGGAGTCCTACTATTCCACAGATAAGACAAGGCCCTTACCATTTCAGATGTCAGTCTTTTGTCACAAAGCAGTTTCTCACTGATCTACTCCCAACAGAGAGGAGACTGGTTCATTTATGTGCTGCACCTGCGATCTACTTATTCTGGGGGCAGTGCCTATAAAGGCAGGTCTTTCTCCATCATCACCTTGATTGATCACCCACTTGATAAGGTCATATCTAGACTGGATACAGCTTTTGTCAAATTTGACATCAAACGTTGATAGTTTTTTAGCTAAGCCTTTTCCTGACCTTGACCTAATTCTCCTAACCAGAGACAGATAGATGACTCATCTTTATATCTGTTCCATTTTGCGACAGCATGGGCAGCGCTATTGAGGCTACAACCCATAGGAATCTCCACCCAGTTGACTACTTTAAAAGGGTGGAATCCCTCAATGGCACTGCCCATGCTAAAACTGCCTTTTGGCTGCAGAGGCCTCTATCATTCTCTATGGCCCACCTTAGTACATGTCGCTGGGTGGGAGTGTGATGCCTTTAAAACTCACTGTTACATTGTCTGACCTCACTGTGCTTGCACCATATTTAATCACTCTAATTATGTTAGCCAACCTCCACCCAGAACCATGTAGGCTATTAAGGCTGCGTTTACACAGGCAGGCCAATTCAGATATATTTTTTTTCCCACTAATTGGTCTTTTGACCAATCACATCAGATCTTTTTACATCGGATCATTTTTCAGAGATGATAGGTCAAAAGACCAACTAGTGAAAAAAACACAGCTATTGAATCTGATCTTTTGACTTCCGATTTATACCACATCCATATGTGGATCTCAATCCTGGTACTAACCCAATCTTCCATAGAGCTCGCCAGTTTGTAGTCCTAAAAAACGGAAATGAGTTACCTGTGCTTCGTTCAGCCATTCCTATGGGGAAAATGAATTGGCAAAGAATAGAGTTTTGGGATAAATGCCGAAAAATAAGGTCTGAGGTTAACACAGGCTTAGGAGATCTTATACGTTTTGTTCTATGAGATAATATCCGTCAGTTAACATGACCTTTATGAATTATGAAGCCTTTTATGTGCTTTATATGATTACATACATTCTTCAAAATTCACAAAAAGTGACGTTAGCTGATAAAGATTCTCATAGAAGAAAACGTATAAGATCTCATAAGCCTGCATTTACCACAGACCTTACTTTCGGTGTTTATCCAAAAACCTTCCAAAAACTCAATTTTCCCATGCACCCCTTTACAATACACAACACACTGATGTCACGCGACTCTTGGCTGTAGTAAGAAAGCCATCGCCACCTGCGCCCATTCAGCATAGCCTAAATTTACGTTATTACTTGTAAACAAAATAACTTTTTGGGGTTCACATACGCTTACAATTATGTTTTAATTCTAGCTTGATGAGTTGCTAAGATTATATTTGGTTGTGATCTTAGCAAAATAACTATTTTGGATGCAGCAGTGTTTAGCTAGAATGCTAACCCTCATTGACATAGGATGTAGCAAAAGCTAGCCAAAGAGCCATTTTACTGGTTGAGGTGCTTAAGTATAATGCAGTTGATTTGCGAAAATGACACAAACATATTAAGCAGGACATTTATATGAGACTTAAAACCCAATTATAATTCAAAAGTAGTGTGAAATGCACTCATTAGCAACATGTAAATAGCATTTTTTTGTTGGCGTTCTATGAGAAATCCCAGTGTTCTGCCACCAACTTGCGCGCATCGCCCTCGTGGGGCAACACAGAAAGGGTTCAATAGGTGTTGGCCAACGAACCATGACGGAGTTAGTGCCTACAAAAAGACGCCATTAGGACTACTATTAATTGCTCTCTATATGCGACATGTCTGGACACTCAGATAAGATTTTGTTTTGCTTAGAAGTTATTGGTTGTCTATTGTAAAGTGGTTGTTCCACTGGATATCATAAGGTGAATGCACCAATTTGTAAGTCGCTCTGGATAAGAGCGTCTGCTAAATGACTTAAATGTAAATGTAAATTATAGACTATTTTTACAACCTGTCGTTACCACGACAACCATCCCAAATGTTAAAGGAACAGTGAAATCTGTGTGCTACTTCAGAGCCTACATCAAGTGTGAATGTGAACCTGGGTCAAGTGTGGACATTCAGAAAAAAAAGATTGGCTATAAAGAAAATCAGATTTGGGGTTTTAGGGTGGCTGTGTAAACACAGCCTAAGAGAGTTGGGGCTATTCATAATGGAATTCTCTAGTCTACACCATTGATTAAAGATGCACTCGCATCACCATTTATTCTCACAATTCAGCTTATTCAAATTCAATCCATTGGTAGACCACGGCGCTTGTAACACCAGGGTAGTGGGTTTGATTCCCAGGACCACCGATATGTAAAATGTATGCACACATGACTGCATGTCGCTTTGCATGAAAGCGTCTTGCTAAATGGCATATACAGCACAATGAAGTGTTTGATGGGAATTTCTATTGCCTTTGTAGTGACGTCATTATCAAGGTTACATTGTCTGACCTCACTATGCATCATCTTCGTCCGTCAAATTACTTTGAGTGGGTGGGAGTATCATGCACAGACAGAACAGCGTAAGCCTGACATACAGGGGCTATACACCCAGAATATGCTATTCCGTTCTTTTGAAATACATTTTATATGTATTATGTTTCTTAATTAAGACATGCCTAAACAATGGATCATTTTTGTGATGGCCAATATGAAATGGAATCATTACCGTTTAATATGTAGCGGTTCCAAAGACACACATCAGCGACTCGTATGCCCGGAGATACAAAACATGTTTATGTTAATGGTAAATAACAGCACAATGATTTGCATGACAGTTAACGGCTAACACAAATGTTATGACCGTCACACCCCTACTGCTGCTTCAGTTTGTGTAGGCTTCATGACAGTGTTCTACATACTTTTATTCATTGTTTACAAATCAAAGGGACAAGACATTTACTTTCTGAAAATTCACTTAATAAAACAGCATACTCTAGTTCATTGTGATTTCATCTTTTTAACACAAGGAAACAAGAAATTCTCTGAAAATCAATTTGAAGACAGGTAGAAAATGAAGTTTTAAACAATACTTTTGTTTCTCTGAAAGTTGATTATTTTCTCCTGCATGAATAGAACAAGTTTGGAATGAGCCTCAAGGCCACTTAACAGTCACTTGTTGTCCATGTTGTGCAGTACCACATTCCAAGTCTAAAGTGAAGTACTTTGGACAAAAACTAAAGTCAGTCAAGTGTCCGATCTCTTTACCAAGTCCTCATTGGCTCTGGAACTGAACACACATTCTCCCATGGATTTAAAAGGCCCAGTGCAGTCCAAAATGGGATTTTACTGTTTTTTTCTCCCCCCCTCTCAGAATAATACTGTGAAAATGCCCTGTTCGAGTAAGCTGTTTGAAAAGACTGCCTAAAATGTCAGCCTGTTTTGGTGAGATGGAGTTTTGGCCTGCCTGGACCTCTCTGCCAATAACAGATAGTGTTCTCCCTCCCCACTCAGACCACTCCCAGACAGTCATGGGAAGATAATTGTTTGAGAAATTGCTCTTTGCTAAGAAGGTATTTTTGTTTTTAAATAACATGGTCAAAAATAAACAATCACAGTAAGATACTTAATTGTTACCCATGAACTAGTCAATATTGAAATACAGCTGCATTGGACCTATAACAATGGTGAAATTAGCAATCCATGGCAAGGAGTGTGAAGCACACACCTCTGGAATTGGAACGCAGCCTTAAGTCTCTGGAACTAGAATCGGTCTAGTTCCCCTGCTCCACAGTTCTGCCAAAGTATTCCTTCTGGAACTGTTGGAACTCATCCTCTGTGAACACAGACTTCTCCGCGGAGGCTTTCTTGACTGTGCGGTCCGGACGGTGGCGAGACTGCCGGCCCAAATTCTGGTTGACGATCTGAAGGGGAATAAGAGGGGAGACAGTCTAAGAAATTAAGATGATGAAGACTATGTGAATCACCCATAAGAGGGTCACGTTCATCAGGCACTTAGAATAAAAATGGACTGAAACAGGGATAGAACCTATCCAATAAAATAAACACTACATTTTTGCTTTCGGTTTCAAATTGTTAAAACATTTTTCCATTCTGATGAACACAATCCACATGTATCTGCAGTTATTTTACCAAATAAATCAAAAGTCATGACAGGGACCAAAGACCTCAACCAACTATCCTCCATAGTAGTAGTTAGAGGGCATGACATTTGAACTGTCAGACTGTCTCTTACCTTCATAGTGTCGGAGTCTGTAGCTCTGAAGCCCGTCCCCAGGAAGTACAGCAGGTTGGCGCTCAGATGGCTCTTCCCCTGCTTCTTCCTGAACTCCTCTGGAAACACAAAGACATCACAGTTCAGAGGTCAAGACCAAGTCCATGACACAGACACTAAATGATATGACCTGAGGAGTTTGCACAGAAGGCCTACGCATAATCTATGGAAACACAAGATGGAGACAAAAAAGTATGGTAAGGAGTCGGCCCACGAGGCTGACACACTGACACCAGGTTTACAGACAGACTCGACCAGGGTTCCTCAACTGGCGGCCCGTGTGATTCTATTGATTTGATTCGCGTTTCATTTTTATTATTGGACAGACTGTAAAAACAAAAGCAAATCAGCTCCAAGTGATTTTCATTTTCAAGTTCCAAAGTATTCCTACATATAATAAAGAGATAATGTATGTGATCGTATACAAATGTAAGCAAGGTTTGAAATTATTATGTTTTAGTCAAATATTATATCTGTTTGGACTTCTTGCGGTCAATTTGCAGCAGTGGTTGAAAAAGTCCCCAATTGTCATACTTGAGTAAATGTAAAGACACCTTAATAGAAAATGACTCAAGTGTACTTAAGTATCAAAATGATGAATAATTTCTAATTACTTATATTAAGCAAACCAGTAGGCACAATGTGTTATTTTATTTATTTACGGATAGCCAGGGGCACACGCCAACACTCGGACATCATTTACAAACAAAGCATTTGTGATTAGTTAGTCTGCTAGATCAGAGGCAGTAGGGATGACCAGGGATGTCCTCTTGATAAGTGTGTGAATTGGACCATGTTCTGTCTTGCTAAACATTCAAATTGTAAAGAGTACTTTTGGGTGTCAGGGAAAATGTATGGAGTAAAAAGCACATAATTTTCATTAGGAATGAGTTTAAGTAAAAGTTGTTAAAATATTAAGGTTAAGTACAGATACCCCCAAAAACTACTTAAGTAGTACTTTGAAGTATTTTTACTTAAGTACTTTACACCACTAATTTGCAGCCTATAAATTATTTGTAATTATGTTTCGACCCCGTGACCATCTGCTCAAGAAAAAACAAATGTAAAAATTGTCACGTGGCTGAATCTAGATGATCCCTGGACTAGACCATGAGGCTGGTACACTGACATCAGTTTCACAGACGACTTGTCCCCTCAAATGCAACTCTGGACCTCGAAGCCAGTTGCATTTTTTCATTGTTCCACTCTAATCAGGGACTGATTTAAACCTGGGACACCATAACACAATTTGAAGTCATATAGGGTATAGTCTTACAAGTATGAGAAACAACATTGGGTGTGGATACCATGGGAACATGTGGGTCTGAACAAGTGTGATGTCATTAATGTTTGTGGAAATCTATTTATGTAAATGTTAAGTTGTTTATTGTTTTTGTCTGAATGTTTTGGTAAAAAAAATAAAAAATTAACTGCAACAAAAAAAGTTAAATAAAATATTACAAAAAAAATAGACCTGGGACACCAGGTGGGTATAATTAATTAAGACTCCGGATCTCGTAGGGTAAGCGTTGAAATCCCCCGGACTACACCAGGAAGCTGATACACTGACACCAGTTTCACAGACAGACTAGTTTTCTTCTTCAGACACACAAGTCAACAAATAGCTAAGAGAAGGGCATGATCCTCAACCCCCAAAAAATAAACATTCTAGCTAGTTGCATGACATCAACCAGAACATAGAAATAGCATGAACAGAGACCATAGCAAGCGAATTACTAGACTATATTTATATGTACCAGACCATCCCCTACACAAATGAATGCGTTCGTTTTTCTGCACAGAAATGCTTTGTGCCTCTGAACGCGTTGAGCCACTCACCCACGGCAGACTTTATCCTCTTGTCTTTGACGGTGGCTTTGCTCTTCCCTGGACCGAGACGCCCCTGCAGCCGCCGGACTTGCCTGCTGACGCCCTGACGGTTGGTGCTCACCAGACCCATCACCTCAGCCTTGCTCGGTGTGTGCTTCTTCTTGGCCGCGCTCTTCTGCTTCTTGCTACCATCTGACACCGCTGAGGGAGATAGGGAGGGAGAAAGGGGGAGCGAGAGAGACATTTGTGTAGGAGACATTTTGGACTGCTCATGTTATGTACTCATGTGTGTTGTGTATGTGGTCTGTCTAGGGATGTTTCACATGGGCTAATAGGTCACTGGTCACATGTAAATAGGCACACAGTGGTGACCAGGAAGTGTTAGCACAGATGACACTACTTTGCATAGAATAAATACTGTAACAATGTGAACCCTAACATGGTCCAAACACACCAACATAGTTGTGAAGAGGGCACGATAACACCTCTTCCCCCTCAGGAAGCTGAAAAGATTTGGCATGGGCCCTCAGATCCTCAAAGTTCTACAGCTGCAAACATCTGCTGAACAGCTTCTATCCCCAAGCAATAAGACTGCTTAACAGTTCATCAAATGGCTACCCGGACTATTTACATTGACCCCCCCCCCCCCTTTTTGTGCACTGACTCTATGCACACTCACAACACTGACACTTGGAACACACTACACACACACACAAACAAACAATGCATACGCTCACAAAGATACACTTTCACACGTGCTGCGGCTACCCTGTTTATTATCTATGCTGATTGCCTATTCACTTTGACCCCAACCAACATGTACATATTACTACCTCATACCCCACGCACATTGACTCAAATCAAATGTTATTGGTCACATACACATGGTTAGCAGATGTTAATGCGAGTGTAGCGAAATGCTTGTGCTTCTAGTTCCGACCATGCAGTAATATCTAACAAGTAATCTAACAGCTCGGTACCGGTACTCCTTGTATATAGCCTCGTTATTGTGATTCCATTGTGTTAGCTACTATTTTTTTTATCCAATTATATATATATATTTTTCCCTTACTTTTTAACTATGCAGTGTTGGGGAAGGGATCATAAGTCAGCATTTCACGGTAAAGTCGACACCTGTCGTATTCGGTGCATGTGACAAATACAATTTGATTTGAAGAAAGGTGCCTTCCATATGCGTTCTAGTGAGACGGGTCTCCCTACAACACGCATGAAATGCACCTTTCTTTCACGTTGTAACATTTCGGTATTTATATTATGCAAAGTAGGTAGCTGTATGTCGTTTATCTGCAATAAATAGGAACATCACCGATCTAAAGATCTACGCCTGGAAAGCCAATTGAATTGTCATAAACTGCTCTCAACCTGTGCCTTTGGAGTTTCATAGATAGCTATAGCGTCGATGCAACCAAGAGAGTATTTACATAGTGTCCAGCACAATATAAAAACTATCCTGGTTGCATGGAAGATAACATAGCTAGCTCAGTCATTCCTACATCCTGGTTGCATGGAAGATAACATAGCTAGCTCAGTCATTCCTACAATGCGGTGCCATTTGGACCTCAAAACTTTAGAACACATACATACATATATAATATATATTTTTCCCTATCAGAAAAGGGATGTTTGACTTTCCCAAAAACATATTTCGTCAAGCTCAGGAACCTTTTGGGTGCATAATCCTAACTGGGTTGACATTTGTTAGGTGCATAATCCTAACTGGGTTGACATTTGTTAGGTGCATAATCCTAACTGGGTTGACATTTGATAGGTGCATAATCCTAACTGGGTTGACATTTGTTAGGTGCATAATCCTAACTGGGTTGACATTTGTTAGGTGCATAATCCTAACTGGGTTGACATTTGTTAGGTGCATAATCCTAACTGGGTTGACATTTGTTAGGTGCATAATCCTAACTGGGTTGACATTTGTTAGGTGCATAATCCTAACTGGGTTGACATTTGTTAGGTGCATAATCCTAACTGGGTTGACATTTGTTAGGTGCATAATCCTAACTGGGTTGACATTTGTTAGGTGCATAATCCTAACTGGGTTGACATTTGTTAGGTGCATAATCCTAACTGGGTTGACATTTGTTAGGTGCATAATCCTAACTGGGTTGACATTTGTTAGGTGCATAATCCTAACTGGGTTGACATTTGTTAGGTGCATAATCCTAACTGGGTTGACATTTGTTAGGTGCATAATCCTAACTGGGTTGACATTTGTTAGGTGCATAATCCTAACTGGGTTGACATTTGTTAGGTGCATAATCCTAACTGGGTTGACATTTGTTAGGTGCATAATCCTAACTGGGTTGACATTTGTTAGGTGCATAATCCTAACTGGGTTGACATTTGTTAGGTGCATAATCCTAACTGGGTTGACATTTGTTAGGTGCATAATCCTAACTGGGTTGACATTTGTTAGGTGCATAATCCTAACTGGGTTGACATTTGTTAGGTGCATAATCCTAACTGGGTTGACATTTGTTAGGTGCATAATCCTAACTGGGTTGACATTTGTTAGGTGCATAATCCTAACTGGGTTGACATTTGTTAGGTGCATAATCCTAACTGGGTTGACATTTGTTAGGTGCATAATCCTAACTGGGTTGACATTTTTAGCCTAAATTTGCCATAGCTCTGTGAATGAGCAAGATTGAGCTCGCATAATGGTGAACACTTGAACAGGATTTTAACTTCTCTATCAAATATCATTTTTCCTCTCTATAATTTAACCTAACAGGGTGAACATTTATGAGTTGGACATACAGACTAACAACATGA
Source organism: Salvelinus alpinus (assembly GCF_045679555.1). Lineage (NCBI taxonomy): Eukaryota > Metazoa > Chordata > Actinopteri > Salmoniformes > Salmonidae > Salvelinus > Salvelinus alpinus. The sequence continues at coordinate 84,382,890 of NC_092087.1, read as the reverse complement.
AACATGGACAAACAGATAAAGCTGAGTGTTTATATTTATTTAGCTTTGTACCATAGTTTTCCCATCAAAGAAATGATGACATTTCCTGAATGTGATGTCATTGTAGGAAGGGGATGTTTTCTTAAATGGAGAATTACAACAAACTAACAGGGTGGAAAGTGACAACAGGGAAACACAGAAAATATATAATAAATACAATGATCATGAATGAACGTTAATGATTAAAGATGTTATAGTTACATGTTATGGCTTATATTTCTTGTGGAAGTTGATAAATAACACCTGGGGCCTTGACAAAAACGCCTACACCCACTGACATGTATTTTTTTAAATGCATAACATTTCCTTTCAGAATCCATATTTTTGTGTTTTAAAGGTACAAAACACCTGGCATTATACGTAAAGCCGTTGGAATCCACACTTTACACTAAATAACAACTGATATGTCCTAGGGGCAGAAAATGCACCTCAAAGTAGGAATGACCCAAATAGCTAATGAAACCGCGGTTACTGTGGATAATTTACCTTTTATGTCATCGCTTAGCAACTCCAGTCCCCTCCGAATCATTGATGCCGACATGTTCATATGCACTTTACTTTTTAAATAACAAACATGTGAGTAAACGTTAAGATTTCTCCAGCAAATCTAGAAAAATTATCTTGCTTCTGTAAAAATAACATGTGAGTTCAACATCCGGCGAACAGTGTTTGGGGATCACTACTCGGGTGAAAACTATTTTCAAAGTGCACCATCATGGTTCCGGATTGTTGTCAAAATACCTTTCGCTTTTGGAAAAATTATGACATTTCATAGAAAACACATGAGGTCATGTTAATTAGGTTATTTAGCCGCATTATTATTTAGACATTATTTAAATACATGCTTTATAAAGTTCATGATCTGATCCTATTTGAATTGGTTGTGGAGACGGCGGGAAAATGTGGGTCTGAGCAAGTCTGATGCCATTAATGTTTTTGGAAATGTATGTAAATGTTAAGTTGTCATATGTTTTTGTAAATAAAATATTACAAATTACGCACAATTCCATATGAATAAAATTAAAAAAACATGATGGAAATACCGAGTGGCCAATTTATATAAAGTTGCCTTGCTGTTCATTTTGATGAACGTCTGTTGGCCATATGGTAACGCCCCCATTCACTTTCAGCTAAACTACAGGCTGTGCATTGGGGGCGTGTTATTTATCCTGGGACAGCTCTGCCTCTCTCTCCAATAAAACCGTCTCTCGTTCTACCTGTATCACCTTTGCAACCGTCGGGAATTACACGTTCAACCATGGCACTCCAAGCGAGGGCTATCGTCGCATCCAAGTGGCTTCTTGATGCGGTCAAAGACCAACGGTTCGGACCCAAACTCCGCGTCTTGGACACGTCTTGGTACTTACCCAAACTCAGGCGCAACGCCAAGAGCGAATTCAAGAAGAGGCATATCCCGGGTGCAGCCTTCTTTGACATAGACCAGTGCTGCGACAAAACTTCTCCGCTGGATCATATGCTGCCATCCGAGCGCATTTTTGCAGATTATGTTGGAAATTTGGGGATTGGAAACGATACGCACGTCGTGGTCTACGATGCTAGCAACTTCGGCGCGTTCTCTGCGCCTCGAGTTTGGTGGATGTTCCGAGTTTTCGGACACAGTTCTGTCTCGGTTCTGAACGGAGGACTCAAAAACTGGGCGAACGAGGGACTTCCAGTAAGTGACCGGTACTCCCGACCCGAGCAGACCGAATTTAGGGCCTCTTTGAACCGCTCCTGGGTGAAGACGTACGAGGACATCCTGGATAATCTGGATAGTAAAGAATTTAAGGTGGTCGATGCCAGACCAGGGGGGAGATTCAGAGGGGTGGATCCAGAACCCAGAGACAGTGAGCAACACACACACACACACACACACACACACACACACACACACTGAAAGTGCATTGATGTTATTTCACACACTGTAAATACGTCAGGTGACATCAAATGTATTTGTCACTTGCCGAAAACAACGGGTGTGGACTTTACCGTGAAATGTTTACTTACCGTTTCCCAACAATGCAGAGTTAAACTTTTTTAAGAAAATGCACAAAAAATAAAAAATAAACACGAAGGTGTAGCCTACAATAGGTGTATAACTAGCCATAACTTCGAGTATGGAGGCCTGCTCATGTCACCTTATTAGTAGTTCATTTAGCATTTGATCAATACTGCTGATAGGCCAACAGGGTCCAACTGTGGGGGTAAACATAAACAACAACCCCCCTTTGACCTATAATCAATAGGCCTAGACCAACTACTGATCACTGAGTAGCCCTCTCCTCTCCTCCAATCCTCTGGATCTCTTCCTCCAATGAGCTTTGACCTATAATCAATAGGCCTAGACCAACTACTGATCACTGAGTAGCCCTCTCCTCCAATCCTCTGGATCTCTTCCTCCAATGAGCTTTGACCTATAATCAATAGGCCTAGACCAACTACTGATCACTGAGTAGCCCTCTCCAATCCTCCGGATCTCTTCCTCCAATGAGCTTTGACCCATAATCAACAACACAATAGACTGACAGATTGCTCATGTTAGATTATCCAGTTTCTCTCAGCTGTCATGTTGCGATAGATAATGGGTGTGTTATTTATGGGATGTGGACTTCGTCTGGCCCTGAGGCACAGAGCTGCTGAACGTGTGACTTCCTCCTCCTACTCTGGCTGCATCCTATGGTGCACTACTTTGGACCAGAGCCCTATGTAGGAAATGGGGTGCGATTTGGGATGCACACTTGGTTTGAAATGTTACCTGCTGCCTGTCCAATCCTGTCTTCCTCTGTCCTTGTTTCCTCAATTCCTCTCAAGCTCATTGGAGGAGAGGATCCAAGGTCCTTCGGACCTCTTCCTACAATAAGCTTTGAGTGGAATTGAGGAGACGAGGACAGAGGAAGCAAGGCTTTGCACAAGATGACGTTTGCAGACGCAAGCCATAGGCCTCCTTTGTTTGCACAAGCTGATAAGAAAACATGGAGGTTGGGTCATAAATCAGAACATCTGTCAGCACAATTGTGTACCATATACGCATGCACACACACTGTAGTGAACGGAGTGGAAACGCAACATATAGTAGTAGTCTGAATACAATTCTGTATATTTGACTGTTGCACTTGATTGGTATTGTACCAGTTTAGAGCATACCCCTTGTTGTGACACTATCCCTTCCAGGTGTTCTAATCTACCTTGTGACACTATCACTTCCAGGTGTTCTAATCTACCTTGTGACACTATCCCTTCCAGGTGTTCTAATCTACCTTGTTGACACTATCCCTTCCAGGTGTTCTAACCTACCTTGTTGTGACACTATCCCTTCCAGGTGTTCTAACCTACCTTGTTGTGACACTATCCCTTCCAGGTGTTCCAATCTACCTTGTTGTGACACTATCCCTTCCAGGTGTTCCAATCTACCTTGTTGTGACACTATCCCTTCCAGGTGTTCCAATCTACCTTGTTGTGACACTATCCCTTCCAGGTGTTCCAATCGACCTTGTTGTGACACTATCCCTTCCAGGTGTTCCAATCTACCTTGTTGTGACACTATCCCTTCCAGGTGTTCCAACCTACCTTGTTGTGACACTATCCCTTCCAGGTGTTCCAATCTACCTTGTTGTGACACTATCCCTTCCAGGTGTTCCAATCTACCTTGTTGTGACACTATCCCTTCCAGGTGTTCCAATCTACCTTGTTGTGACACTATCCCTTCCAGGTGTTCCAATCTACCTTGTTGTGACACTATCCCTTCCAGGTGTTCCAATCTACCTTGTTGTGACACTATCCCTTCCAGGTGTTCCAATCTACCTTGTTGTGACACTATCCCTTCCAGGTGTTCCAATCTACCTTGTTGTGACACTATCCCTTCCAGGTGTTCCAATCTACCTTGTTGTGACACTATCCCTTCCAGGTGTTCCAATCTACCTTGTTGTGACACTATCCCTTCCAGGTGTTCCAATCTACCTTGTTGTGACACTATCCCTTCCAGGTGTTCTAATCTACCTTGTTGTGACGCTTTCCCTTCCAGGTGTTCTAATCTACCTTGTTGTGACGCTTTCCCTTCCAGGTGTTCTAATCTACCTTGTTGTGACGCTTTCCCTTCCAGGTGTTCTAATCTACCTTGTTGTGACACTACCCCTTCCATGTGTTCCAGTCTACCTTGTTGTGACACTATCCCTTCCAGGTGTTCCAGTCTACCTTGTTGTGACACTATCCCTTCCAGGTGTTCCAATCTACCTTGTTGTGACACTATCCCTTCCAGGTGTTCCAATCTACCTTGTTGTGACACTATCCCTTCCAGGTGTTCTAATCTACCTTGTTGTGACACTATCCCTTCCAGGTGTTCCAATCTACCTTGTTGTGACACTACCCCTTCCAAGTGTTCTAGTCTACCTTGTTGTGACACTATCCCTTCCAGGTGTTCCAGTCTACCTTGTTGTGACACTATCCCTTCCAGGTGTTCCAATCTACCTTGTTGTGACGCTTTCCCTTCCAGGTGTTCTAATCTACCTTGTTGTGACGCTTTCCCTTCCAGGTGTTCTAATCTACCTTGTTGTGACGCTTTCCCTTCCAGGTGTTCTAATCTACCTTGTTGTGACGCTATCCCTTCCAGGTGTTCTAATCTACCTTGTTGTGACACTATCCCTTCCAGGTGTTCCAATCTACCTTGTTGTGACACTATCCCTTCCAGGTATTCTAATCTACCTTGTTGTGACACTATCCCTTCCAGGTGTTCCAATCTACCTTGTTGTGACACTATCCCTTCCAGGTGTTCTAGTCTACCTTGTTGTGACACTCTAGCTGTGTTCTAATTTACCTCTATGGTGATAAGGTCTTATGTGGCTATACTTTATTTTTTTTGAAGTTTTTGAAGTACGTGCTATCTGCCTATAAGTGTCTCTCCGGCTGTGGACTTTGACCTCTTGAATATTCTCTATTGGCATGGAAATGACACAGGAAGAGGGAGCATTTTTAGACTGTGGAAATTCACCCAGCAGCACTAACCCTTTCCCTCTGTTTGTCCTTTTTGTCACCCATTCACTCTCTTCCTCCTCTCTTTCAGATACTGAGCCAGGCCACATCCCTGGCTCCATCAGCATGCCCTTCTCCTCCTTCCTCTCTCCGTCCGGTCACCTCCATCCCCATGAAGACCTCCAGACCATGTTCACCCAGGCTGGTGTCGACCTCTCCCACCCGCTCTGCGTGTCCTGTGGGTCCGGTGTGACTGCCTGCCACGTGGCCCTCGCCGCCCACGAGTGCGGGCACCCTGGGGTGTCTGTGTACGACGGGGCGTGGTCTGAGTGGTACACCCGCGCCGTGCCCGAGCATGTGATCTCTGTGGGGTTTGGGAAACACTCCCCTGTGTTTGAATGAGAGAGGAATGTGTGATGGGGAGGGAGAGGAAGCTCTCTGTGATTGGATGATTATTGGACAATAGTTAGAACCTGCCTTACCCCACCCCGTAGGCACAGATCTAGGATCAGCGTACCCTCAATTCTTAAGGAGCAATGTAAAACTAGCCTTAGGTCAGTGTCTGGGGGTAACTGTATCCTACTGTTTGGACTAGAGGGGGTTGGTGACGATCACATGTCATAGAAGGTCAGTTGGCGTTTGAATTCACGTCAGTTAGTCAGTCTTTCATTAGCCTTATCATTCACACACCAGACAATGACATCAGTATAATTTCCTCAACACGAGGGGAAGTGGGTGGCCCCACTGGACAATCCAGTACCTCTGCTAAACAGTGTGTGGGTCTGGTCCTCACGTATGGATGGGGCTGAACCCCACACGCCTACACAAACATTAAGACATTCTGTAGTCATATGAATGTAGTAAATATCAATCAATGTTGTAATGTCACTGATTTTAATTTAATTTGTGATGGTTGAATTCTTGTACACATCTGATATTAAAAATAAGTTCTATAATAACTATTAAACCTCTCTCTTTTTGCTGTATAAATAAAGCACCTGGATACGTTTGAAGGAAGACTAACATGTAATGAACAGTCTCATTTCATAGTTTCTTGTGGAGGAGAAAAGCACCTGTGGAAAATCAACTAGTTGTTACACCAAGGCCATACTTTATTCATACTTTGTCCACTTGATGGCAGCAAAACGTCTTTGTTCTCTCTTGCTCGCTCTCTTTCATTACCTCACATCACAAGTTGTTCTCAAAGCTTTTGCACCTGTTATTTTCAGGAATTAAAAAATAAATAATATTACACTTATTAAAATGTCAAAATAGCAGAAGTAATATCTGATGCTTTAGAAAAAAGAAACAAGAACAGAGACCGAAAGAAGAACTTACATTTTTACCAAAAATTTCTCCACCCCCACTTCTGACAAAGGGAAGCAAGTACAGATCGCAGCGTTAATGACGTGTGTGGTTTCAGTTGAAACTAACGGAAGCCACAGAAAATACTTTTTCTGTCAGTAATCTCTTTTCTGTTCACTCATTTACTTTTCAGAGAAGGCAGGCAGACGTTTTTCTCGTTATTTAAAGGGTTTGAATCATCCGGTGGTGACCAATTGAGAGACAAGAAACTGATTCATCGTTAAGCACTTGTCTTGTCCTTCAGTTCAGAGTGAAACGTAACTCAACCGGAGAGCATTGAGAAGCCGGTGTTTCTGAGACTACAAGAAGGTCCACTATACAGTAAGGTAAGGCTCTCTTTGAATATTCATATAAAGATGTGGGATCTTAATTTGATTAATCTTTTGTTGCTTAGAATTTTCCTGCAAAGTAGAAAATGCAAACTTGTTTAATTAAGGTTGAATAAGGCTTCTAAAGTTTGTAATTTCCTCTTTGTCAGACTTGATTTGTCATAACAATTTTTTTTATCAACCCCTACAAAAAATGTACATAATTCACATTTCCGGTTGCTGCTGTAGCAAACTGGCGTGAATGAAGATCCTACATCTATGATGTATTCAGGTGGTTATGGATTACATTTATTGTTCAATCAAGCAAATTTACTCTGCCTGTGTGTGTTGAGTGTGATCATTTGGAAGACACAGTATTACACAGTTGAGTTAAAGATCATTGTGTTGCTACCATGTTGTCATGTGTTGCTACCATGCTGTGTTGTTGTCTTAGGTCTCACTTTATGTAGTGTTGTGTTGTCTCTCTTGTTGTAATGTGTGTTTTGTCCTATATTTTTATTAAAGTTATTCTTAATCCCAGTCCCTGTCCCCGCAGAAGGCCTTTTGGTAGGCCGTCATTGTAAATAATAATTTGTTCTTAACTGACTTGCCTAGTTAAAGGTTTAAATATAAAACATGTAAAATCATGGTACTGATGATTACTATTACCACCTAAGAGATGCACAGAGAGCGGAGTTGTTACCATATTGCATACGCCTCTCCAATCCTTTGGGGCCCATTGAGACGTCTAGGCTATGTGCTACCACAGTAGTCTTCCATCCTGGTCCCAGAGAACCCAAGGCTTTTAATCACTTTTTCAAGCTTCGTGCATATCTTTCTCTAAATATATATTCTATATTTGATATACTCCTGTACTATATGCCAGCCCTTTTGTTCCGTGTTAGTGCTGGGCTGCACCATCAAGGTTGAAGACCACTGTCCTTATGGTGGAGGGGGCTAGGAGTTGATTAGGGCCTCATTACGGAGGTTGCTGAGGGATGATGCGGGCTTCATCATGGAGGGGGCTAAGGGACGAATAGGGCCTCATTGTGGGGGAGGCTAGGAGTTGATTAGGGCTTCATTATATAGGGGGCTAAGGGACGAATAGGGCCTCATTACGGAGGGGGCTAGGGTTTGGTTAGGGCTTAATTACGGAGGGGGCTAGGGTTTGGTTAGGGCTTAATTACGGAGGGGGCTATGGGTTGATTAGGGCTTTATTATAGAGGGGGCTATGGGTTGATTAGGGCTTTATTATAGAGGGGGCTATGGGTTGATTTGTGCCAGTTAGGATGTAAACTAGGGGTTGATTTGGTCCAGTGTTTAAGTAGGACAGGATATACACACCCAGCCACAGGTACAGAGGAAGTCAAAGACAAGAGGGGGGGGGGGGGGGGGTTTAGGGAGTGAGCGTTGGTGGAAAGGAAGTCAGAGAGAAGATAGGGAGGGGGAGGGGGGAGTCAGAGAGAAGATAGGGAGGGGGAGGGGGGAGTCAGAGAGAAGATAGGGAGGGAGGAGTCCGAGAGAAGATAGGGAGGGAGGAGTCCGAGAGAAGATGGGGAGGGGGGAGTCAGAGAGAAGATAGGGAGTGGGAGGGGGGGGGTGACAAGAGATGTGAGCGGCCATGTCTAAACACCCCAACATTCTAAATAGTACCATTTGGGCTGTGAAAAAGTTTTATAGTATGTGAAATGTCAAAACTGTAAATACCAGCATGTCATACTAATTTAGTCTTTTCATCTCGTAGAATTCACTGCACACTATTGAGGAACAGAATCGTGTTTTGAAATCCACGTGTGTCTGACAACAGCTGATCATCAGCTGAGGGTACTTGCTCTACCAAAATGAAGGAATGGCTGGAATCAACACAGTTGTGCTTCAGATGACACATTCTCAGTAGGATGAAGCTAGTTTTCTGTTATTTGTTGCTGACTGCATACATTTATACTACATAGTATGTAGTACCATTAGTACACAGATTATCACACAGTATGCAAGTAGTAGGCAAGCCAGATTTCCGACACTGCCAGTGAGGGAGTGAGTGTGTGGGATGAGAGGATGGGTGAGTGGTTGGGATGAGAGGATGGGTGAGTGGTTGGGATGAGAGGATGGGTGAGTGGTTGGGATGAGAGGATGGGTGAGTGGGTGGGATGAGAGGATGGGTGAGTGGGTATACACTCTTAGAAAAAAGGGTGCAAATGGTTCATTGGCTGTCCCCATAGGATAACCCTTTTTGGTTCCATGTAGAGCCCTCTGTGGAAAGGAACCAAAAGGGTTCTATCTAGAACCAAAAATGGTTCTTAATTTCTCCTATAAGGACAGCCTAAGAACCCCTTTAGGTTCTAGATATCCCCTATTTTTCTTTGAGTATAGTGTAGAACCAAAAAAAGAGAGGAGGAAGGGGGGGTGAGAGGATGAGAGGTGTACATGATAAGAAGAAGAATAGAGGGGGTGTTAGTTTGGGAGAGGCTGAGAAGAGAGGTAGAGAAGAGAGGAGGAGGGGACGGGGGTGTTAGTGGTTTGCGGTTTGTTTGTTATTGGAAACAGCTTGTAAACATTCTGGGAAACGAGGACATTGTGGTTTTCTTACCTGCACTTCCTTTGTGTGTGTGTGTGTGTGTGTGTGTGTGTGTGTGCATGGATTATGTGCTTTGTGAGTGTGTGTGCGTTAAGAATGCACTTGCGTTCGTGCTTGCGTGGGCATGTGTTGTGTGTGTTCTCTGCGATACTGACCTTTAAACTGTTCTCTCAGAGGTTGATAATGTCTGCTGTGCTGTTTCACTTCACTGAAGGGAACTTCCTAATGTCTGACCCAGAGACCAATAAGAGGGACAAAGACCATCAGGGTCAGTATTCATAAAGAATCTCAGAGTAGGAGTGCTGATCTCGGATCAGATCCCCACCCCCTGTTTTTGTAACTGTGACCTTAAAGGCAGAACTGATCCTAGATCAGCACTCCTACTCTGAGAGGCTTTATGAATACAGGCCCTGGACGGTAGCCTGAGTGCCAGACTGTTTGTGTTATCATGCCAACTCCCTGTCATGTCAAACAAGAGCGCAAACAGATCTGGTACCAGGCTATCAGGTTAAGGCTGGAAAGCCCTGATCTGGGACCAGGCTACCAGGTTAGGGCTGGAAAGCCCTGATCTGGGACCAGGCTACCAGGTTAGGACAGGAAAGCCCTGAATTGGGACACACGGGACTGTTGGTACATTTGACAGTGAACACGACATCACAAGGCTTCACAGCTAACAATGTACATAAACCAGTGGTGGCTGGTGGCACTTTAAATCGGAGGACGGACTCAAAGTAATGGCTGGAACAGAATTAATGGAAGAGTATCAAACACATCAAACACATTGATTACATGTATTTGATACCCTTCCATGAACTCCATTCCAGGTATTATTATGAGCCATCCTCTTCTGATATAAACATTTCGCTCTTGCGCAACATTCAACCACCTATCAATTTGTTACAAACAGTTCAAAGGAATGACCAATGTTACGCAGTACTGGTATTCCTTGTAGAAGCATTATAGCCACACAGGGTGTGCATGCTTTTGTTCCAGCCTGCATTAACATATCATCCAGGTCATTCATTATCATCATCACGATCTTCTTCTTCTTCACCCTCTCAACACATCGTGTACCTGTTCGATGGTTGTTTACATAACAGAGGAGTGGAAACTTCACATCTTCACAGGCTGAACATAACATCAGTGTCTCCAACCACAGTGACATTTTACTAAATACCAAGACATGAGAGAATGGTAGCAAACCGCACACTGCCCACCAAATGAAAATGTATTTGTCACATGCGCTGAATACAACAGGTGTAGGTAGACCCTACAGTGAAATGCTTACTTACAAGACGTTAACCTACAATGCAGTTTTAAGAAAAATACCTAAAAAAATAAGAAATAAAAGTAACAAATAATTAAAGAGCAGCAGCAAAATAACAATAGTGAGGCTAAATACAGGGGGTACAGGTACAGAGTCAATGTGCGTGAGCACCGGTTATTCAAGGTAATTTGTACATGTAGGTAGAGTTATTAAAGTGACTATGGATAGATAGTAACAGAGAGTAGCAGCAGCGTGAAGAGGGGGGGGGGGGGCAGTGCAAATAGTCTGGGTAGCTATTTGATGGCTTGGGGATGGAAGCTGTTTGGAAGCCTCTTGGACCTAGACTTGGCGTTCTGGTACCGCTTGCCGTGTGGTAGCAGAGAGAACAGTCTATGACTGGGGTGGCTAGAGTCTTTGACAATTTCTAGGGCCTTCCTCTGACAACACCTGGTATAGAGGTCCTGGATGGCAGGAAGCTTGGCCCCAGTGACGTACTGGGCCGTTCTCACTGCCCTCTGTAGTGCCTTGCGGTCGATGGCCGAGCAGTTTCCATACCAGGCAGTGGTGCAACCCGTCAAGATGCTCTCAATGGTGCAGCTGTAGACCCTCTTTACGTCGTGCCTTCTTGGTGTACTTGGGCCATAATAGTTTGTTGGTGATGTGGACGCCAAGAAACTTGAAGCTCTCAACCTGCTCCAATACAGCCCTGTCGATGAGAATGGGGACGTGCTCGGTCCTCCTTTTCCTGTAGTCCACAATCATCTCCTTTGTCTTGATTACGTTGAGGGAGAGGTTGTTGTCCTTGCACCAAACAGTCAGGTCTCTGACCTCTTCCCTATAGGTTGTCTCATCGTTGTCGGTGATCAGGCATACCACTGTTGTGTCATCGGCAAACTTGATGGTGTTGGAGTCATGCCTGATCGTGCAGTCATGAGTGAACAGGGAGTACAGTAGGGGACTGAGCATGCACCCTTGAGGGGCCCCCGTGTTGAGGATCAGCGTGGCGGATGTGTTGTTACCTACCCTTACCACATGGGGGCTGCCCGTCAGGAAGTCCAGGATCCAGTTGCAGAGGGAGGTGTTTAGTCTGGGCAGGTCTCGACTGTGCTTCGCTTTGAAGTCTGTTATAGTTTGCAAGCCCTGCCACATCCGATAAGTGTCGGAGCCGGTGTAGTACGATTCGATCTTAGTCCTGTATTGACGCTTTGCCCGTTTGATGGTTTGTCAGAGGGCATAGCGGGATTTCTTATAAGCTTCCGGGTTAGAGTCATGACTCCAACACCATCAACGACGTCATTGATGCACTTATTGATGAAGCCAGTGACTGAAGTGGTGTACTACTCAATGCCATCGGAAGAATCCCGTAACATATTCCAGTCTGTGCTAGCAAAACAGTCCTGTATCTCAGCATCTGCTTCATCTGATAACTTTTTTATTGACCAAGTCACTGGTGCTTCCTGCTTCAATTTTTTCTTGTAAGCAGGAATCAGGAGGATGGAATTATGGTCAGGTTTGCCAAGTGGAGGGCGAGGGAGAGCTTTGTAGGCGTCTCTGTGTGTGGAGTAAAGGTGGTCTAGAGTTTTTTTTCCCCCCTCTGGTTGTACATTTAACATGCTGGTTGAAATGAGGTCAAATGTATAGCTATGGAAGCATATATACAGTTGAAGTCAGAAGTTTACATGCACCTTAGCCAAATACATTTAAACCAAGTTTTTCACAATTCCTGACATTTAATCCTAGTAAGAATTCCCTGTCTTAGGTCAGTTAAGATCACCACTTCATTTTAAGAATGTGAAATGTCAGAATAATAGTAGAGAGAATGATTTGTTTCAGCTTTTATTTCTTTCATCATATTCCCAGTGGGTCAGAAGTTTACATACACTCAATTAGTATTTGGTAGCATTGCCTTTAAATTGTTTAACTTGGATCAAACGTTTTGGGTAGCCTTCCACAAGCTTCCCACAATAATTTGGGGGAATTTTGACCTATTCCTCTTGACAGAGCTGGTGTAACTGAGTCAGGTTTGTAGGCCTCCTTGCTCGCACACGCTTTTTCAGTTCTGCCGACAAATTTTCTATAGGATTGAGGACTGAGCTTTGTGATGGCCACTCCAATACCTTGACTTTGTTGTCCTTAAGCCATTTTGCCACAACTTTGGAAGTATGCTTGGGGTCATTGTCCATTTAGAAAACCCATTTGTGACCAAGCTTTGTCTTGAGATGTTGCTTCAATATATCCACATAATTTTCGTTCCTCATGATGTCATCTATTTTGTGAAGTGCACCAGACCCTCCTGCAGCAAAGCACCTCCACAACATGATGCTGCCACCCCGTGCTTCATGGTTTGGATGGTGTTCTTCGGCTTGCAAGCGTTCCCTTTTTCCTCCAAACATAACGATGGTCATTATGGCCAAACAGTTCTATTTTTGTTTCATCAGACCAGAGGACATTTCTCCAAAAAGTACGATATTTTTCCCCATGTGCAGTTGCAAACCGTACTGTGGCTTTTTTATTGCGGTTTTGGAGCAGTGGCTTCTTCCTTGCTGAGCGGCCTTTCAGGTTATGTCGAGATAGGACTCGTTTTACTGTGGATATAGATACTTTGTACCTGTTTCCTCCAGCATCTTCACAAGGTCCTTTGCTGTTGTTCTGGGATTGATTTGCACTTTTCACAAAGTACGTTCATCTCTAGGAGACAGAACGAGTCTCCTTCCTGAGCGATATGGTGGTAGGGCTGCGTGGTCCCATGGTGTTTATACTTGTGTACTATTGTTTGTACAGGTGAATGTGCTACCTTCAGGCGTTTGGAAATTGCTCCCAAGAATGATTCAGACTTGTGGAGGTCTACAGTTTTTCTTCTGAGGTCTTGGCTGATTTTGTTTTGATTTTCCCATGATGTCAAGCAAAGAGGCACTGAGTTGGAAGGTAGGCCTTGAAATACATCCACAGGTACATGATGTCAATTAGCTTATCAGAAGCTTCTAAAGCCATGACATAATTTTCTGGAATTTTTCAAGCTGTTTAAAGGCACAGTCAACTTAGTGTATGTAAACTTCTGACCACTGGAATTGTGATATAAGTAAATAATCTGTCTGTAAACAATTGTTGGAAAAATGACTTGTGTCATACACAAAGTACATGTCCTAAAACTATAGTTTGTTCACAAGAAATTTGTGGAGTGGTTGAAAAACGAGTTTTAATGACTCCAACCTAAGTGTATGTAAACTTCTGACTTCAACTGTACATATACATACGGTATCTACTTTTTTTTTAAATAGCTTTTTTTTTGCATGTTATTTTTGCATTCATTTGTATCCCATATCAGTTTGCAAACAATGTAAAAAGAAATGTTTTCCTTGAGTTAATAAATCTGCATACAAACATGGCCTCTTTCTTGAGTAAGGCAGCTCCAATATGCAGGTGTTCCAGCCTAGCTCAGTGCTTTCTGTGGTGTAGGAGCAGCCAGCAAAAGCACAGAGCATAGGCATTGGTAATTTTCTCTAGTTGCGCCTTGATTGGTTCAATGTTCTGTCACTCGTTGGGACACTACGTCACTGCCGAATCTACAGGGAGAGCTAGGTAGTTCAAGCCCTCTTGGGTGCTGCCATAGATTTACATTAGAATTGCCCCTCCAAGAAGGTTGAAGGTCATTGGCCACAGATAAGATGTCAAATCACGTTACATATACTGTAGCTTTGTTTGGACTGATGTCAACATCATACTTTCACAATCTTAGCTAGCAAGCTAGACAAACAGTCATCATCATGAATCACCTGTCAAATCCTTTTCAAATTATAGATAAAAAGTATTGGTGCTCATCGGCCATTGGACATAAACATTGCACAACATGTCGGAAATCGCTAATTCAACAATGAGTGGTTTGGAACGAATCAATGGCTAACTGCAAGAGTCGCAAAGCAATCACTCTTTTGCTTTCCTTGCTTGCTATTCGGTAGAGAGGGTGTGTGGTCCAAGTCTGGGTTTAAGGATTTAAAACATCTGTCTGAAAGGCTCTCTTTTCCAAGCTTAAATGGATTAACATTCACATGCAACACCATAGGTCAGAAAAGGTTGAATACATTGGTCATGTAGTCAATCCAGCATGATTTCTGCCACATTCAAGACAACTGGCAACTCGGAATAAAACAGACTCAGACTGGAAAAATACGTTTTGAACGGTCATCCAACCTGAAATTCCAAGTCGGGAACTCTGGCCTCTTTCTAGATCTCCGACCTGAAGAACACTGACGTCATGATTGTTTGTTTTATTCCGAGTTCCCAGTTGTCTTGAAAGCAGCCTAAATCCAGAGAATGCCTGACTTTGATGACAAAGTTTTCCCACAAGAAGGACCACTGCGCCACATTCAAGTGAGCACAGTACAACAACGGTTGTGTCCAAAACCAAAAATATGTCTTGTATACTGCTGGATAAATTATGTAATATGCCAGGGAGATATGTATACAGTAGCTAAGAATGTAATACCGTATGTCGTATAGTCAGCTGTTAGTAGCCCATAAGGCCTCATCCTAAGAATTTGGTACCTCTCCCCCTTAGAACTTAGCCTACTGTTCTGACTTGGTGGTGCACATGTAGCCTATAGCCTGTTTTAGAGAAATGTCATCATTGAATATTGTAAGCGCTTTCATTGTGTGCTTATATGCCCCCATTATTTATCCTAAGGTTCTGACTTGGTGTACAGGGAGAACACTGTAAGAATGGCCGATGTTCTGAACTCTGTCCCTGTACATTTCAAAAGTGCTGAACAAATAGTTTTATTGACTACTCGCTCATTAATATCTGTTACGATCGATGAGGAAAATGGGTGAGGAGTCAGGCGCAGAGAGCAAAGATACGGGGAAAAACCACACTTTAATGTCCAACCAGAAAATACAACTGGTAACGTCAAAACATTGGCGTAAAATACACTCCAATATAGTACACTCTGGAAAAATAATCCGTACAGTGGAAAACCCCAATAAACACAAAAGCACCTCATACAAAAAACAGAAAGACAAGCCCGCACAAACAGAAGCGGGCTAAACGAACTTAAATAACACCACCCTAACAACCAAACAATGAACAGGTGAAAACAATTAGACAAAACCAAACGAAAGGGAAGAAGGGATCGGTGGCAGCTAGTAGACCGGCGACGACGACCGCCGAGCGCCACCCGAACAGGAAAGGGAGCCACCTTCGGTAATGCTCGTTACAGTACCCCCCTCCTGACGCGCAGCTCCCGCAGCGCACCGACGCCGGCCTCGAGGACGACCCGGGGGCCGAGGCGCAGGGCGATCCGGATGGAGGCGATGAAACTCTCTCAGCATAGATGGATCCAATATATCCCCCACCGGGACCCAGCAACTCTCCTCCGGACCGTACCCCTCCCAGTCCACGAGGTACTGCAGGCCCCTCACCCGGCGCCTCGAGTCCAGAATAGCCCGGATCGTGTACGCCGGGGACCCCTCGATGTCCAGAGGGGGCGGAGGGACCTCCGGCACCTCACCTTCCTGCATGGGACCAGCTACCACCGGCCTGAGGAGAGACACATGAAACGAGGGGTTAATACGATAATACGAAGGAAGTAATAATCTATAACAAACCTTGTTTATTCTCCTCAGGACTTTAAATGGCCCTACACACTGCGGACCCAGCTTTCGGCAGGGCAAGCGGAGGGCCAGGTTTCGGGTCGAGAGCCAGACCCTGTCCCCCAGTGCAAACACGGGGGCCTCACTGCGGTGACGGTCAGCGCTCCTCTTCTGCCGTTCACTCGCTTGACGTAATGATTCCTGGACGGCCCTCCAGGTCTTCTTAGAGCGCTGAACCCACTCCTCCACCGCAGGAGCCTCGGTCTGACTCTGATGCCATGGTGCCAGGACTGGCTGATACTGAAACAGTGACATGTTGGTAGAGGAGTGGCTTAGTGAATTCTGGGCCATTTCAGCCCAGGGAATGTATCTTGCCCACTCCCCTGGTCGGTCCTGGCAATACGACCGCAGAAACGTACCCACCTCTTGGTTTACTCTCTCCACCTGCCCATTACTCTCCGGGTGATACCCCGAGGTAAGGCTGACCGAGACCCCCAGACGTTCCATAAAAGCCCTCCACACTCGGGAGGTAAACTGGGGACCCCGATCAGAAACGATATCCTCGGGTACCCCGTAGTGCCGGAAGACATGGGTGAAAAGAGCCTCCGCAGTCTGTAGGGCCGTAGGGAGACCGGGCAACGGGATAAGACGGCAGGACTTAGAGAACCGATCCACAACGACCAGGATCGTAGTGTTTCCCTGAGATGGGGGAAGGTCAGTCAAAAAATCCACCGAAAGATGGGACCACGGCCGTTGTGGAACGGGGAGGGGTTGTAACTTCCCTCGAGGCAGGTGCCTAGGAGCCTTACTCTGGGCGCATACCGAACAGGAGGAGACATAGAATCGCACATCCCTCACCAAGGTGTGCCACCAGTACTTCCCCCTAAGACCTCGCACTGTCCTCGAAATACCCGGGTGACCTGACGAGAGTAAACTATGAGCCCATCGAATCAATTGATCACGAACAGCGAGCGGTACGTACCTACGACCCTCCGGGCACTGTGGAGGCGAAGGTTCCTCCCTTAACGCCCGCTCTATGTCCGCGTCCACCTCCCATACTACTGGTGCCACCAGCTTAGCCGCCGGAATGATGGGAGTAGGATCGATGGACCGGTCCTCCGAGTCATAGAGGCGAGACAGCGCGTCGGCCTTAGTGTTGAGGGAACCTGGTCTATAAGAGATCGTAAAACGAAATCTGGTGAAATACATGGCCCACCTTGCCTGACGCGGATTCAGTCTCTTAGCTGATCGGATATACTCCAGGTTACGGTGGTCAGTCCAGATGAGGAAAGGATGCTTTGCCCCCTCAAGCCAGTGTCTCCACACCTTCAGGGCCTTAACCATAGCCAACAACTCCCTATCCCCCACATCATAATTCCGCTCCGCTGGCCCGAGCTTCTTCGGGGAAAAAAAGCACAGGGGCGGAGCTTTGGTGGCGTACCCGAGCGCTGTGAAAGCACCGCTCCAACCCCAGCCTCGGATGCGTCCACCTCTACTATGAACGCCAAAGAAGGGTCCGGATGCGCCAACACTGGCGCCTCGGTAAACAGCACCTTCAACCTACAGAAGGCTCCGTCCGCCTCTGCTGACCACTGCAAACGCACCGGCCCCCCCTTCAGCAGTGAGGTAATAGGAGCTGCTACCTGACCAAAACCCCGGATAAACCTCCGGTAGTAATTGGCAAACCCTAAGAACCGCTGCACCTCTTTTACCGTGGTCGGAGTTGGCCAATTACGCACGGCTTTTACGCGGTCACCCTCCATTACCACCCCCGAGCTGGAAATGCGATAACCCAGGAAGGAAACGGCTTGTTTGGAAAACTCACATTTCTCCGCTTTCACGTACAGGTCATGCTCCAGCAGTCGCCCAAGAACCTTGCGCACCAGAGACACATGCGCGGCGCGTGTAGCGGAGTAGATCAAAATGTCGTCAATATACACCACCACACCCTGTCCGTGCAGGTCTCTGAGAATCTCGTCAACAAAGGATTGAAAGACAGCTGGAGCATTCTTTAACCCGTACGGCATGACAAGGTACTCATAATGGCCCGATGTGGTCCTAAACGCGGTTTTCCACTCATCTCCCCCCCGAATACGCACCAGATTATACGCGCTCCTGAGGTCCAGTTTCGTGAAGAACCGTGCTCCGTGGAATGATTCCATCGCCGTAGCGATGAGAGGTAGTGGGTAACTAAAACCCACCGTGATGGAATTGAGACCTCGATAATCAATACACGGACGCAAACCACCATCCTTTTTCTTCACAAAAAATAAACTCGAGGAGACGGGTGACATGGAGGGCCGAATGAATCCCTGTCCCAGAGCTTCCGTGACATATGTCTACATAGCCAACGTCTCCTCCTGGGACAAAGGATACACATGACTCCTGGGTAGTGCAGCGTTTACCTGGAGGTTTATCACGCAATCCCCCTGTCGATGGGGTGGTAATTGGGTCGCCTTCTTTTTACTGAAAGCGATAGCCAAATCGGCATACTCAGCGGCAATGCGCACGGTGGAAACCTGGTCTGGACTCTCCACCGTTGTCGCACCGATGGAAACTCCTACACACCTGCCTGAACACTCATCAGACCACCCCTGGAGAGCTCCCTGTTTCCACGAAATCTTCGGATTGTGAATAGCCAGCCAGGGAATCCCCAACACCACCGGAAACGCAGGTGAATCGATAAGGAACAGACTAATCCGCTCCTTATGATTCCCCTGCGTAATCATCTCCAAAGGAATCGTGGCCTCCCTGACCAGCCCTGACCCTAATGGTCGACTATCTAAGGAGTGCACAGGGAAGGGGCGGTCTACCTTAACTAACGGAATCCTCAACTTCTGAGCGAGTCTGCGATCTATAAAGTTCCCAGCTGCGCCTGAATCGACTAGCGCCTTATGCTGGAGAGAGGGAAAAAATGTAAGGAAACATATTAACAAAAACATGTGACCAACAGGAAGCTCTGGGAGAGTGTGGTGCTGACTCACCTGAGGTGACCGAGGAGTGTTCTGCCTGCCCTCTCGATTCCCAGATGGACTCCTCCAGCACCGACTGGAAGTGTGCCCTCTCCGGCCACAACTGGTACAGGAGGAGCCTCCTCCTCCGATCTCCCTAGATGCTGCCCCTCCTAGCTCCATCGGGATGGGAGTAGGAGGGTCAGGAGGTGGAACTGACAGGATCCTTTCAGAACGTCCGCGAGCAGCCAGCAGTTGGTCTAGCCGGATGGACAGGTCGATTAGCTCATCCAAGCTGAGCGTAGTGTCCCGACAAGCCAGCTCCCTGCGGAACTCCTCTCTTAGTCTACACCTGTAATGGTCTATCAGGGCCCTGTCGTTCCACCCTGCTCCAGCAGCCAAGGCCCGGAAATCCAGCCCGAAGTCCTGCGCGCTCCTCGTCCCCTGCCGGAGATAGAACAATCTCTCACCCGCCGCTCGGCCATCTGGAGGGTGATCGAACACGGCCCGAAAACGGCGGGTGAACTCCGGGTAGTGGCCCCTTGCTGAGTCGGGCCCGTTCCAGACCGCATTGGCCCACTCTAGGGCTCTACCCGCCAGGCAAGAGACGAGGACACTCACGCTCTCTTCGTCCGATGGAGCTGGTCGAACGGTGGCCAGGTACAGATCTAGTTGTAGCAGGAATCCCTGGCACCCCGCCGGCGCTCCATCGTACTGACTCGGAGGAGTAATACGCAAAGCGCTGGCACCGGATCCCGCTGGAGGAAATGGTATAGTTGCAGGAGGGAGGGTAGGTGGGGTAGTAGGGAGACCACTCCTCTCCCAACGATCCATCCTCTCCATCATTTGATCCATAGCTGATCCGATGCGGTGGAGGATGGACGTATGATGAAGGACTCTCTCCTCCATCGTGGGGAGAGGGGTGGTCGCTGCTCCTGCTGACTCCATTTGTCGGTGCGGGCTTCTGTTACGATCGATGAGGAAAATGGGTGAGGAGTCAGGCGCGGAGAGCAAAGATACGGGGAAAAACCACACTTTAATGTCCAACCAGAAAATACAACTGGTAACGTCAAAACATTGGCGTAAAATACACTCCAATATAGTACACTCTGGAAAAATAATCCGTACAGTGGAAAACCCCAATAAACACAAAAGCACCTCATACAAAAAACAGAAAGACAAGCCCGCACAAACAGAAGCGGGCTAAACGAACTTAAATAACACCACCCTAACAACCAAACAATGAACAGGTGAAAACAATTAGACAAAACCAAACGAAAAGGGAAAAAGGGATCGGTGGCAGCTAGTAGACCGGCGACGACGACCGCCGAGCGCCACCCGAACAGGAAAGGGAGCCACCTTCGGTAATGCTCGTTACAATATCTTAATCGAAATTACTGCTTGCCTCTTATCCGCTCATCGTTCCTTTATGCCATGGTTTGTACATCCCATTTGCTATATTGCTTATATAGGTTTATCTCAGTACAATATCTTATTCATAATTTTAGACAATGTTGGAATGATTTCATTGTTTTGCTTACTTTGTGTATTGTAATTAGCTCATGTGCTTTTCTTCACGAGAAGGGGATACTTACTATAAAATGTTGTTGGGTCTGTAACTATGTTTGACAGTGACACTCGTCTCATTCAAATAGTTTTTTTCTACAAAAAGTTCAGTAATAGACGTATGCAATTCCAGTCGATATTGCGAGGCTTGTTTTGTTTGCTCTGCCTGTGTGTCGGTATAATGTATATAAAAGTGGATACTCGTGATTGTATTTTCCTTGATTTTTAGACCCCATAGGCCTAGTAAAATAATAAAATGGCTTTACTGGCATGTGTTAAAAAAGATTGAGTTTGCCCCACCAAGATGTTATGCTAAAATCACCACTGGCAGGCGTGTGGCATTGATACGACTGACGACACGACTGACAACACGACTGACAACACTTTCATGGGAAAAACACACCACGCAAATAGACAGAAAATTCATATACACTTTTTTCCCTCCCAAATGGTTCCTTCTGTTTTCCATCCCAAATGGCACCTTATTCCCTACATAGTTCTCTACCTTTGACCAGAGCCCAATGAGCCCTGGTCAAAAGTAGTGCCCTATTAAGAAATAGTGTACCATTTGGAACACTAAGCCACCTGTCACCTGTTGCTAAGGTCATGTCTCCTACTGTGTTCTAGAATGAGAAAGAGGACCGGGAAGAAGTCATAATGGAGGTTCTATGGTGTCTCTATGTCATCCTGCTCCTCCCCCTACTAACCTGCTCCAGCCAACCACAGCCCTGTAAGTCATCAATACCCTTCACAATGCATTACAAGGACATGTATATTGACTATGAGGTTAAAGTGCAGACTGTCAGCTTTAATTTGAGTGTATTTACATCCATATCGGGTGAACCTTTTTAGAAATTATAGCACTTTTTGTTCATAGTCTACCCATTTTAGGGGACCAAAAGTATTGGGATAAATTCACTAATATGTGTATTAAAGTTAAGTATTAGGTTGTATATTCATAGCACGCAATGATTATATCAAGCTTGTGACTCTACAAACTTGTTGGATGCATTTGCTGTTTGTTTTGGTTGATAACGTTCTCATGTCTTTATTGAACACACCATGCAAACATTCACAGTGCAGGGTGGAAAAGTATGTGAACCCTTGGATTTAATAACTGGTTGACCCGCCTTTGGCAGCAATAACCTCAACCAAACATTTTCTGTAGTTGCAGATCAGACCTGCACAACGGTCAGGGGGAATTTTGGAATATTCCTCTTTACAAAACTATTTCAGTTCAGCAATATTATTTGGATGTCTGGTGTGAACTGCTCTCTTGAGATCATTCCACAGCATCTCAATCGGGTTGAGGTCAGGACTCTGACTGGGCCACTCCAGAAGGCATATTTTCTTCTGTTGAAGCCATTCTGTTGTTGATTTGCTTCTGTGTTTTGGTGTCGTTGTCCTGTTGCATCACCCAACTTCTGTTGCGCTTCAACTGACGGACAGATAGCCTAATATTGTCCTGCGAAATGTCTTAATGAACTTGGGAATTCATTTTTCTGTCGATGATAGCACGCTGTCCAGGCCCTGAGGCAGCAAAGCAGCCCCAAACCATGATGCTCCCTCCACCATACTTTACAGTTTGGATGAGGTTTTGATGATGGTGTGCTGTGCCTTTTCTCTCCACACATAGTGTTGTGTGTTCCTTCCAAACAACTCAACTGTAGTTTCATCTGTCCACAGAATATTTTGCCAGTAGCGCTGTGGAACATCCAGGTGCACTTTTGCAAACTTCAAACGTGCAGCAATGTTTTTATTGGACAGCAGTGGCTTCTTCTGTGGGGTCCTCCCATGAACACCATTCTTGTTTAGTGTTTTACGTATCGTAAACTCGTCAACAGAGATGTTAGCATGTTCCCGAGATTTCTGTAATTCTTTAGCTGACACACTAGGATTCTTCTTAACCTCATTGAGCATTCTGCGCTGTGCGCTTGCAGTCATCTTTGCAGGACGGCCACCCCTAGGGAGTGTAGCAACAGTGCTGAACTTTCTCCATTTATAGACAATTTGTCTTACCGGACTGATGAACAGCAAGGCTTTCAGAGATCTTTTTATAACCCTTTCCAGCTTTATGGAAGTCAACAATTCTTAATCTTAGGTCATCTGAGATCTCTTTTGTTCGAGGCATGGTTCATATCAGGCAATGCTTCTTGTGAATAGCAAACTCAAATTTTGTGAGTGTGTTTTATAGGGCAAGGCAGCTCTAACCAACATCTCCAATCTCGTCTATTTGATTGGACTCCAGGTTAGCTGACTCCTGACTCCAGTTATCTTTTGGAGAAGTCATTAGCCTAAGAGTTCACATGCTTTCCCCAACCTACACTGTGAATGTTTGAATGATGTATTCAATATAGACAAGAAAAATACAATAATTTGTGTATTATTAGTTTAAGCACACTATGCTTGTCTATTGTTGTGGCTTAGATGAAGATCAGATCACATTTGATGACCAATTTATGCAGTAATCCAGGTAATTCAAATCAAATCAAATTGTATTAGTCACATGTGCCGAATACAACAGGTGTAGTGAAATGCAGTGAAATGCTTACTTACGATCCCCTAACCAACAATGCAGTTTAAAAAAAATACGGGTAAGAATAAGAGATAAAAGTAACAAGTAATTAAAGAGCAGCAGTAAAATAACAATAGCGAGACTCTATACAGGGTGGTACCGATACAGAGTCAATGTGTGGCGCACCGGTTAGTGAGGTAGTATGTACATTAAGGTACAGTTGTTAAAGTGACTGTCCATAGAGGATAAGAGCAGCGGTGGGGGGGGGGGGGGCAGCAATGCAAATAGTCTGGGTAGCCATTTGATTAGATGTTCAGGAGTCTTATGGCTTCGGGGTAGAACTGTTTAGAAGCCTCTTGGACTAGACTTGGCGCTCCGGTACGGCTTGCCATGCGGTAGCAGAGAGAACAGTCTATGATTAGGGTGGCGGGAGTCTTTGACAATTTTTAGGGCCTTCCTCTGACACCACCTGGTATAGAGGTCCTGGATGGCAGGAAGCTTGGCCCCAGTGACGTACTGGGCCGTTCTCACTACCCTCTGTAGTGCCTTGCGGTCAGATGCCGAGCAGTTGCCATACCAGGCGGTGATGCAACCAGTCAGGATGCTTTCAATGGTGCAGATGTAGAACCTTTTGAGGATCTGAGGACCCATGCCAAATCTTTTCAGTCTCCTGAAGGGGAAAAGGTTTTGTTGTGCCTTCTTCACAACTATGCTTGGTGTGCCATGTTAGTTTGTTGGTGATGTGGACACCAAGGAACTTGAGGCTCTCAACCTGTTCCACTGCAGCCCCATCGATGAGAATGGTGGTGTGCTCGGTCCTCTTTTTACTGTAGTCCACAATCATCTCCGTTGTCTTGATCACGTTCCAAAGGGTTCACATACTTTTTCTTGCCATTGTATGATATATGATACAATATGACATATAGAGCCTTATAAAACATGATATAGAGCCTGATAAAACTGGCTATTACACAATGCTAAGCCACAACTATTGAATTCTCTCTCTCTCTCTCAAAGATCTGCAGTGTGTCAATGACTTCATCAGTAACATCACATGTGTGTTGAACAACACATGCATGCCCCCAGACATGCCGTGCACTCTGCATGGTGAATACCCCGGGTTTAAAAGGTAAAGATGACTAAGGATGCACCCTAACTGGAACCCTATTCCCATAGTCCTGGTCAAAAGTAGTGCACTATATAGGGAATAGGGTGCCATTTGAGATGCTAACTGAAACAATGGTTCACTGTTGTAACTACAGGCAATGTGAGATGAAGTCCTTGGGCGGTTCCAACACAACGTTGAGAGGCGGCAGTCTGGTCTTTGAGGTCAATCCAGTGAGTTTTATAAAACTACATCAAGTAAAAACCAATGCTTGGTTATATATGTGCATTATTATAGATCAAAACTATAATTTGTAACACATTAATCTGGATGAATAAATTAGCCAGGAATTTGTTTATTTTTTATAATTTATTACGTTTTTCTAATAATAATAAAACAATGATAGCATATATATAGACTGATAGACAAACAACCCTGGATAACTGAACTTCTGTAAATTATCTTTCAGTTCTTTCGGAAAGATGATGAAATACCCATTGGTGTACGGTGTGGACAAACAGAAGATTATGTGATACAGATTAAATACCTGTATCAACCATTTAACCACAGTAAGTGTACAGTCATTTGAGTGATATTGTGTACGATGTGTCAGATATTCCTAACCTACTACTACTACATTAATTGTACACCAACGACTCGTACTGTAACTTTATTGTCCATTTACATGAAAATGATTTTTGTGTGGTCAGCATACAAAATGCTCAAACTCAGTACACTATAATACAACATATTGCAATACAAACATGCTGGATAGCTTATTAATTTATAAAACTTAATGCTAATTCCTACCTGATACTGACATTTCTAATTCAACTTAGTACTAGTAGTTTTGTTTCAGTGATATTAGTAATATATTAGTACTACTATGACTACATTAACTGTGTTGTTTTGTGTTTGGCAGTTAAAATGCATCCCCCTGGCAAGCCAAACATCACCAATGCCTCAATCGCCTGGACACCAGGAGCTCCCATTTCAAAAATGATATCCAACTATAACTTCCAACTACAGTGGAAACAGGAACTACATCACTGGGAGGTGAGGGGGGGGGAGACAGAGGACAGATAATAACGAGAGGGAAAGGGGAGAGATGTGAAAGAGAGAATACAGTGAAAGAGTGTCTCTTTGTACACTATCTAAAAGTACACCTACTGTATGTTGTGCTACTGCAGGATGCTGTGGAGGTGAACATATCAAACAAACAGACGTATTTTGACCTGGACCCTGACATGCTGGAGAGAGGAGGGAGGTACCAGGTCAGAGTCAGAGTCAGGGTCAGGGTTCGAGCCGACCCAGACAATTACCCAGCCTGTCAGTGGAGCGACTGGAGCCCCAGTGCATCATGGGTCTCCACTCTGGGCCAGATGAAGCCAACAGGTAAATACAGCATCAGTGATGTCATTGGTAATTAGTACACGTTTGAATGTGGGCCTATATATACTTGGCCTGTGTCCCAAATGGCCCTATTGTTCCCTACATAGTGCAGAGCCCTATGGGCCAAAAGTACTGCACTAAATAGGGAATATGTTGCCATTTGGAATGCAAGCATAGTAGTGTGTTTCCATATGAATCTTGAAAAATAGCTTATTCTCCTTCTTCATCCTTCCTTCCCTATTTCTTTCTTTCATTCTTAGATAGGCAGACACGTGCTCAAAACAAACTTACAGAAATGTAAATGAAGGCTTTTCTATGCCAATCTTTTAGTAAAACAGTGGTGTTGTTATGTACGTTGTAAATACGTTGTAAGTATGTTCTATGTTGTTCCTCTGGTCCTGTTCTCAGGTAGTCCTGATGTTCTAGACCAGGACTTTGTGGTGGTCACCGTGGTGGGAGCTGTTGTTGTACTGGTCCTGCTGGTCTCCATATTGCTCTGCAAAGGCAAATTGTGAGTACTGTGTGTGTGCGTGGGGAGAGGAGCAGGTGGGTGGTTATTGTGTGTGTGTCTGAGAGTGTGTGCATATGTGTAGGAGGAAAGCTTGGTTTCAAGTTGTATTCAAAATAAATGTGATGTATTTTAACACCAACAGACTGTAAAGTAAACATGTTTTAGATGTAATGTTTTGTAGTTGGTTAAGTGCAACTTCCTTTACTTTCCGTTCATTGCTGACAGGGTCAAGAAGATTCTGAATCCTCCTATACCAGATCCCTCCAGGTACTTTGAGGGCCTCAACCTCCATCACCATGGAAACTTCAAGGTCAGTTCTACTTTTGACTGAAGTCATGTGCCAAAAGGGACCCTATTCCCTGTATTGTGCACTACCTTGTTATGGTGGTAGTTAGGTTGTAATGGTGGTAGTTAGATTATAATGGCTGTAGTTAGGTTATAATGGCTGTAGTTAGGTTACAATGGCGGTAGTTAGGTTATAATGGCTGTAGTTAGGTTATAATGTCTGTAGTTAGGTTATAATGTCTGTAGTTAGGTTATAATGGCTGTAGTTAGGTTATAATGGCTGTAGTTAGGTTATAATGGCTGTAGTTAGGTTATAATGGCGGTAGTTAGGTTATAATGGCGGTAGTTAGGTTATAATGGCGGTAGTTAGGTTATAATGGCTGTAGTTAGGTTATAATGGCTGTAGTTAGGTCATAATGGCTGGAGTTAGATTATAATGGCTGTAGTTAGGTCATAATGGCTGGAGTTAGGTCATAATGGCTGGAGTTAGATTATAATGGCTGTAGTTAGGTTATAATGGCTGTAGTTAGGTTATAATGGCTGTAGTTAGGTTATAATGGCTGTAGTTAGGTCATAATGGCTGGAGTTAGATTATAATGGCTGTAGTTAGGTTACAATGGTGGTAGTTAGGTTATAATGGCGGTAGTTAGGTTACAATGGCGGTAGTTAGGTTACAATGGCTGGAGCCTAATGAATGGAATGGTATCAAACAGATAAAACACATAGTTTCCATATATTTATTACCAGACATTATTATGAGCTGTTGTTACGCACGCCTCTATGAAGAGGGAACGCAACACCCTGCTACAACTCAACTCTCCGTGAAGTGAAAGAGGTATGGGACTGTAGGTGCGAGTAAGGATGACAAAGGCAGAGAGAGTGGTACCGTTTACAAGGAATTTATTCCATCACACGGTAATATGGGGAAAAGGGGCTGGACGGAACCAAAGAAAAGAAAGTAAATGTCAAAGCCCCCTTACCTGCCTACCCATTACTTACCTAACTTAGCACCCCCTGGTGCACGCACCAAAATACAGGGGGTGGTCCGCCCAGGTCTTACCTAGTGTGCCTAGACAGTGAATATACTACCGGTATATGTATGCCCGTGGGCCTCTTGCCTAAGCACTCCCTAGGTGCCTTCCCCCCTGGGAACAAATTAAACAGAATATCAAACAATTACTCAAACAAACTAAGAAACTAAGGACATCAAATAAGCTCTATCTGATAATGCAACAAACTAACACAATACATACCAAATCACTTTCTGAGAAACAACCAACACTATATAACCCTCTGCTCCCTGAAAAACGACCAACACCGCTCTCAGCAATTGAATTCTCTCTATCACAATCAATCTCCTCATCACAATCAATCTCCCTCTGCATTCTCTCCTCTGAGCAACAGAACACTGGCTTATATAGCTTCAGAAGAAATGGGTAATTGGAGACAGCTGCGTCTTGACGAGGGGGCGGGGTCAGCTCTCCAATCATCAATTGGGGCCCGACCATCTTCTGAAAGACACACTCAAATACACAAACTACAACACAGAAACTGGGGAACGTAACACCTGTCCTCACCATTGTCTTACATTAGCATCATGCAGGAGGGAGGCCACCTGTCGGAAGACCATGCCGTCCTCACCTTACCAGCCTCCTCTGCAATAAAAAGGAATGAAAATAATGATAATTTTATTTCCCTCTGTGTGTGTGTGTCTCTCTCTCTCTCAATCTCTCTCTGTCTCTCTCTCTATGTCTCTGTGTGTGTGTGCACGCCTACAGGCTTGGCTGGGTCCTTTGTACGCTTTTGAATTCGTCGACTCTGCCTTGCACCGTGACGACATCTCCCAGGTAGAGATTACCAAAAGCATTGGCACCATCGCCCCCCTGAGGAGGGAGACCGGTACTGCACTACTACTGAAGAAGAGATTGGACAACAGTGGCCACTCCGTCTTCAGCAACTTGTTATCTCAATGCTCCCAGCCTGGATCCACCTCCACCAAGCTGGAACCCTGCTCTGTACACTCCCCTTACGGACCAGTAGGTGGCACTACTGAAGAGATAGAAGAGTGGAAGGAGGAAAACAGAGGAGAAAGGATGGATAGTGTTAGAGGTGTAGGGGGGAAGGACGGAGATATCAGGGGTGGAGGGAAGGATATAGAGTTGGGGGGTGGAGGGACGGATAGAGAGATGTTAGGTGGCGGTATATTTGGAGGCATCAGTGGAGGTAAAGATATCGTCCAGGTTTCTTCTTACGAGCGTGTTGAGAAGCTCCAGGCCGAGCGTCGGGCCCTCATAAGCCCAGATTCAGGCATCGGCAGTGGGGGAGAGGATCAGGAAAGTCAGGAGAGTGTGGAGGAGGCGGACGGGCCTACTTCGACCATTCCCCATTTTGTCTCTCAGGACTTCCATCTTGTTCCGCTTCTTCCTCTTATCAATAACAATAACTTTCCATTCTGCTCCACCCCCTTACCCATTTCTCTGTCCGCTTTCCCCCAGCCACCCTTCACCCTCCCTGGGTTGGATAGTGTAGGGGGAAAGGGTACGGAGATGGTGGTTGGAGGAGGTTCTCTCACAATGTCTTCCTCCTATGAACGTGTGGATAAACTCCAGATCCAGACACAACGCCGTGCCCCTCAGAGCCCAGATTCAGGCATTGGCAGTGGGGGAGAGGATCAGGAAAGTCAAGAGAGCGTGGAGGATGCGGTCGGGCCAACTGTGACCGCCTGTAACCATATCCCTCTTATTACCACTAACAATATATTTCCATTCTGTTCCACCCCCTTACCTATTCCACTGACCGGTTTACCTTTCCCCTTCTCTGGGTTGGGGTTGGCTCCATCCCTGGGTATGAGTACCAGTCATCAAGACAGGCTGTTGGAGGAGATGTCTCTCCTGTCTTCTTCAATGGCTTTAGAGCCCTCTAGTGGCGGCTACATGCCAGTGAAAGAAGCTCAGAACTGAACTATGGAAACCTTTTACTAGGGAGGGACTAATGATTTATAGATACACTAGATGACTGACAGGCTGTTTTGAAGCCACTGCTCCTCCATCTTGGCCCCCCTCCATTGTAAAAAATACTTTGGAATCTATAGAAATGCATTTGCTAATGTCTACATTTGTTTTTACCACATTGTTTCTATTACAGACACACTTTTTTAAGAACTAATGTTACTGTCCCCACTACAACAACAAACAAGACTTACAAACATGTCATTTTGTCCATGAAGCATTGAAATGAAATACTGTAGAATTCCATCCATTCCAATAGAGCTCCACAGTGGAGGCGTTCAAACAGGGAAATGGTTCCAATTGTTTTTCCACCATTCATTTCTCTCTTAAGGGATTTTAGAAACACTTAAAATAAGGACTGTGGCCTCCTGAGTGGCGCAGTGGTCTAAAACACTGCATCGCAAGCTGTGTCAGAGCCGGCCGCAAGCAGGAGCCCCATAGGGCGGCACACAATTGGCCCAGAGCGGCATGGGTTGGGGTAGGGTTTGGCCGGGGGGCTTTCCTATGCTCATCGCACTCTAGCGAGTCCTTGTGGCGGTGTTAAAGTGTTAAACAAATCAAAATATATTTTAGATTCTTCAAAGTTGCCACCTTTTGCCTTGATGACAGCTTTGCACACTCTCGGTGTTCTCTCGACCAGCTTCACCTGGAATGCTTTTCCAACTGTCTTGAAGGAGTTTCCACATATGCTGAGCACTTGTTGACTGTGGTCCAACTCATCCCAAACCATCTCAATTGGGTTGAGGTCGGGTGATTGCGGAACCCAGGTCATCTGATGCAGCACTCCATCACTCTCCTTCTTGGTCAAATAACCTTTACACAGCCTGGAGGTGTGTTGTGTCATTGTCCTGTTGAAAAACAAATGATAATCCCACTAAGCGCAAACCAGATTGGATGGCGTATCGCTGCAGAATGCGGTGGTAGCCATGCTGGTTAAGTGTGCCTTGAATTCTAAATAAATCACAGACAGTGTCACCAGGAAAGCACCATCACACCTACTCCTCCATGCTTCACGGTGGGAACCACACATGCAGAGATCATCCGTTCACCTACTCTGCATCTCACAAAGACACGGCGGTTGGAACAAAAAATCTCAAATTTGGACTCATCAGACCAAAGGACAGATTTCCACCAGTCTAATTTCCATTGCTTGTGTATCTTGGCCCAAGCAAGTCTCTTCTTATTATTGGTGTCATTTCTTATTATTGGTGTCCTTTGGTAGTGGTTTCATTGCAGCAATTCGACCATGAAGGCCTGATTCACGCAGTCTCCTCTGAACGGTTGATGTTGAGATGTGTCTGTTGCTTGAACTCTGTGAAGCATTTATTTGGGCTGCAATTTCTGAGGCTGGTAACTCTAATGAACTTATCCTCTGCAGCAGAGGTAACTCTGGGTCTTCCATTCCTGTGACGGTCCTCATGAGAGCCAGTTTCATCATAGCACTTGATGGTTTTTGCAACTGCACTTGAAGAAACTTTGAAAGTTCTTGAAACTTTTCCCGGATTGACTGACCTTCATGTCTTAAATTTATGATGGACTGTCGTTTCTCTTTGCTTTTTTGAGCTGTTCTTGCCATAATATGGACTTGGTCTTTTACCAAATAGGGCTATCTTCTGTATACCACCCCTACCTTGTCACAACACAATTGATTGCCTCAAATGCATTAAGAAGGAAAGAAATTCCAAAATAAACTTTAAACAAGGCACACCTGTTAATTGAAATTCATTCCAGGTGACTACCTCATGAAGCTGGTTGAGAGAATGCCAAGAATGTGCAAAGCTGTCATCAAGGCAAAGGGTGGCTACTTTGAAGAATCTCAAATATAAAAATATTTTTGATTTGTTTAACACTTTAATTCCATTTGTGTTATTTCATAGTGTTGGTGTCTTCACTATTATTCTACAAAGTAGAAAATAGTAAAAATAAAGAAAAACCCTTGAATAAGTAGGTGTGTCTAAACTTTTGACTGGTACTGTATATTCGGCTCTATTCACTCTCCGATTCGAAAATGCTAATTAGCATCAACATAGACATCATGCAAGACTACAAATCCCAACAAGGTCATGCACATCATCTCTGGTGTCATCGCTGACACCTTTTGCTAACAGGTATTGTGTCCATTTTTAAACTTGCACAAGACAGTTTCCAGAATTGTACATTTGAAAAGATTCTGCCAATTCATTCATTACTCCATTTAGCTAACATTAGACACGTAATCCAGAGATTTGGGGCAGCAGGTATCCTAGTGGTTAGAGCGTTGAGCCAGTAACCAAAATGTTGCTGGTTTGAATCCCAGAGCTGACAAGGTAAAAAAATGTCATTCTGCCCCTGAACAAGGCAGTTAACCCTCTGCTCCCCGGTAGGCCGTCATTGTAAATAAGAATTTGTTCTTAACCGACTTGCTTGGTTAAATAAAGGTTACATTTAAAAAACATTTTTTTAATTATTACCTTTCCCTCATGGCATTTGTAGTTCTTTATGATAGCCACATTAGCAGCTAATTAGCATCACATTTTTGTGGGGTAAATACAGGCGAATATATTGATAAAAGTCACCTTGTCCTAGAGAGATTTACACGGTTATCAAAACATTAAATCAGGGTAAGCCTACATGAAACACAGCCCTTATTTTAAGTGTTTCTAAAATCCCCTATGGGGAAAATGAATGGTGTAAAAATGATTGGAACCATTTCCCTGTTTGACTGCTAAGTTTTATGTGTTTTATGACTCATACTCGTACTCTATGGAGGACTGCTTTTCTGAGGAGTGCCAATATGGCCGACCGGTGGCTTCAAAGCCTCTCATTGGCCAAAACATACAGTAGCATCAGCAATCCAGGGTTTATATACGTCATTGGGAGGGATACAGTGCTTCCAGGT
This sequence comes from Salvelinus alpinus, assembly GCF_045679555.1. Classification (NCBI taxonomy): domain Eukaryota; kingdom Metazoa; phylum Chordata; class Actinopteri; order Salmoniformes; family Salmonidae; genus Salvelinus; species Salvelinus alpinus. The sequence goes on along the minus strand of NC_092087.1, from coordinate 84,350,574 downwards.
GGATAGAGAAAAAAGGGGCAGTCTAGGATTGGTACATTCCTTTTGTTTCTGTTTGAATCCCAGATTTCCCTTTTAATGGGATGTGCGTGAGGTATGGGAATGTTTTAGATAGGTTCATAGATATGCATGTACAGTAGATACTGTACATCAGGGCTATTCAACTAGCGGCCTGCGCGCCAGATCCGGCCCGTTTTATGAATTTATACCCTGAACATTAATAAAAGATCTGTAAAAAAAAATGTTTTATTTCCACCAAGATCCGACGTTCAGTGCCAAAATGTTAGAGTCATAAACAGTGTTTTGTCTTGTAGGCTACTTTGTTACTTTAAAAAACAAAGAAGAAGTAGCCGTTGAGTTTTTCACTCAAGTCATATATTTTCTGTTGAATACTCAGAAAAGGGTCTATAAGCTTTAATAAACTGAGTGGTTGGAGCCCTGAATGCTGATAGGCTGAAATACATGGTATATCAGACCGTATACCACGGATATGACAAAACATTTATTTTTACTGCTCGAATTACTTTGGTAACCAGTTTATAATAACAATAAGGCACCTCGGGCGTTTGTGATATATGGCTAATTTACTCCACGTCGCCTCGTGCCGAAGAACAGCCCTTAGCTGTGGTGTATTGGTACATACCACACCCCCTCGGGCCTTGTTGTTTATACCACTTCTAAACACTTTTCTACCTCTCATGTCAGTAGTACATCTATTCATGATATCAATATGATACTATGATTGTGCTCACAGTAAATACTGATCTGATACTGATAAACCTCTCAGTAGAAATGAAGAATGTATTATTATGTTGTGTATAACATGACCATCTTGAATGTAATGTCTCTTTTGAAAAATTATATTATTATTTTTGTATATTTAAATAATACTGTTGTAAGTTAAACATCACAGCATAGTTGAAAGATATATGGGGGTGGCCATTAGAGATGGGAATGGCTGAGGGACGCTGAGGGTTGGGATGTGGAATTGGAGACAAGTGGGATTGGAGTTGTTTGGTGGGGGATAGAATGACGGTCAAAGATAAAAGTAAAACAAATAAAGTCCAAATAAAACAAAACAAAAAGTAAGTTTGAATGACACTGAGGGGCAGTGTTGTTACAGCTAATGCCTGTTTGCCTGAGGCTGATGCCGTGCAGGTGTTTGTACACATGCATATACACACACTCTCCTTCAAATGCACACGTGCACATACATGGACACACACACACATGTAAATAGTGCCATACGTGCACTCAAACATATTCAGTTGTCCTTGCTGTTATGATTTCAGTTGTCCTTGCTGTTATGATTTCAGTTGTCCTTGCTGTTATGATTTCAGTTGGCCTTGCTGTTATGATTTCAGTTGTCCTTGCTGTTATGATTTCAGTTGGCCTTGCTGTTATGATTTCAGTTGGCCTTGCTGTTATGATTTCAGTTGGCCTTGCTGTTATTTTAGTTGGCCTTGCTGTTATGATTTCAGTTGGCCTTGCTGTTATGATTTCAGTTGGCCTTGCTGTTATGATTTCAGTTGGCCTTGCTGTTATGATTTCAGTTGGCCTTGCTGTTATGATTTTAGTTGGCCTTGCTGTTATGATTTTAGTTGGCCTTGCTGTTATGATTTCAGTTGGCCTTGCTGTTATGATTTCAGTTGGCCTTGCTGTTATGATTTCAGTTGGCCTTGCTGTTATGATTTCAGTTGGCCTTGCTGTTATGATTTCAGTTGGCCTTGCTGTTATGATTTTAGTTGTCCTTGCTGTTATGATTTCAGTTGTTCTTGATGTCTTTTGTTTTTTGCATTGTTGTTTTCTGTTGTCCTTTGTCTTTGTCTTTTTTTGTCTTTTGTTCATTTTTTTGGTTGTTGGTGCATTGGGGGCTTTGGGGTGGGGAATGGAATGATAACATTTTTCTCGGGTGGTTGAGAGGCAGCTCTTAGGGAACTGGGTGGGGGGGGGGTGGTCTTGGAGGGCTGGTGGCCTGGCGGTTGGGAGCTTGGGCCAGGGGCTGATGGATCGCTGGTTCGGGGCCACGTTTTTGACCTTGTGGGAGATCTGTGTGTCTCTCTGGATGGGAGTCTGTTAGATGACTAATGTGATGTAGTTGTTGTTGACCTTGTGGGAGATCTGTGTGTCTCTCTGGATGGGAGTCTGTTAGATGACTAATGTGATGTAGTTGTTGTTGTTGACCTTGTGGGAGATCTGTGTGTCTCTCTGGATGGGAGTCTGTTAGATGACTAATGTGATGTAGTTGTTGTTGTTGACCTTGTGGGAGATCTGTGTGTCTCTCTGGATGGGAGTCTGTTAGATGACTAATGTGATGTAGTTGTTGTTGTTGACCTTGTGGGAGATCTGTGTGTCTCTCTGGATGGGAGTCTGTTAGATGACTAATGTGATGTAGTTGTTGTTGTTGACCTTGTGGGAGATCTGTGTGTCTCTCTGGATGGGAGTCTGTTAGATGACTAATGTGATGTAGTTGTTGTTGAGCGGCTTCACTTCAAGTATATTGTGTGCTTTAAATATTCTATCAAAAATTCTATCAAAAAATGTATAAAAATGTTGCAGATGAAATTATGTTTGGGTTTTTGCAAATTGTCATTATTGTAAGTTAGCCATTTTAAATGTATTTTTAATAAGGCAGCTTAGTTGTTATTACAATCTTATTGATAGTAATTGGTAAAGGGATGTATTGTTTAACATAGACTACGTTGCTTGCTTGATAGTCGGTGTTTTTATATTTCAGCCAATTAATAAAGAATCAACTGTCTCTCTCTCGCTCTGTTTGTGTGTGTGTGTGTGTGTGTGTGTGTGTGTGTGTGTGCGCGTGCGTGCGTTATAAATTCTACAAACACTTCCATTGGACGCATTGAAATGTATCAATAGAGGGCATAGGCATACCTGTGGGATGGGTCAGTGCTATCCGGGATCCTTAGAACGCCCATACCCTAAACCCTAACACTAACCCTTACTTTAACTCATTTAATTTTCAACTTCAATGGGGTAGAGCCGTCCCAACAATACCAGATAGCACAGACCCTGTTGGATGCGGGCCGGGCTGACCGGATGATGGTGAAGGTGCTGCTGTTGTTAGGCGTCGACTGGTGATGTCTATAGAGCCTACACTTGTTACATGCCCCGAGAGGATGTACGGTGCTACAGGCGATGGCTTTGAAATGTTTATTTTTTATTTCACCTTTATTTAACCAGGTAGGCCAGTTGAGAACAAGTTCTCATTTACAACTACGACCTGGCCAAGATAAAGTAAAGCAGTGCGACAAAAACAACAACACAGAGTTACACATAAACAAACGTACAGTCAATAACACAATAGAAAAATCTATGTACAGTGTGTGCAAATGTAGAAGAGTAGGGAGGCAAGGCAATAAATTGGCCATGGAGGCGAAATAATTACAATAACGAGAACGAGGACGGAATTATTCTTAAATGTTTAATGCTTTGACAGTTACCAGACAGAGACAATAAATGTCCCGCAATCAATTACTTTTTGCGTGTGTCTCTCTCTCTCTCTCTCCTCTGTCTATCTCAGGTGTGAAGGATAGTGAAGGGCTCAGATCTACAGCATCTCACTACTTCAACTCCACTGAAGTGTAACCAGATCCAGATTCAGGCCAACATAAATACTGTAAATACTGTATCTACATCAATGTAAGCACAGATATAGGATCAAATTCTAAAGGAGCAATGTAAAACTGGCCTTAGGTCAGTGTCTGGGGGTAACTGTATCCTACTGTTTGGACTAGAGGGGGTTGGTGACGATCACATGTCATAGAAGGTCAGTTGGAGCTTGAATTCACGTCAGTTAGTCATTCTTTCATTAGCCTTATCATTCACACGCCAGACAATGACAGGACCATCGTTTCCTCAAAACACGAGGGTATGTTCCTAGTGGAGCATCTGGTGGAGCATGTACACCACATGGCCAAAAGTATGTGGACACCTGCTTGTCGAACATCTCATTCCAAAATCATGGGCATTGATATGGAGCTGGTCCCCCTTTTCCTGTTATAGCAGCCTCCACTCTTCTGGGAAGGCTTTCCAATAGATGTTGGAACATTGCTGTGGGGACTTGCTTCCATTCAGCCACAAGAGCATTAGTGAGGTCGGGCACTGATGTTATGAGATTAGGCCTGGCTTGCAGTCGGCGTTCCACTTCATCCTAAAGGTGTTCGATAGGGTTGAGGTCAGAGTTCTTCCACACCGATCTTGAAAAACTATTTCTTTATGGACCTGGTTTTGTGCACAGGGGCCTTGTCATGCTGAAACTGTTGCCACAAAGTTGGAAGTACGGAATAAGATTTCCCTTTACTGGAACTAAGGAGACTAGCCCGAACCATGAAAAACACCCCCAGACCATTATTCCTCCTCCACCAAACTTTACAGATGGTACTATGCATTGAGGCAGGTAGCATTCTCCTGGCATTCGCCAAACCCAGATTCGTCCATCAGAATGCCAGATGTGTGATTCATCACTCCAGAGAACACTTTTCCACTGCTCCAGAGTCCAATGGCAGCGAGCTTTACACCACTCCAGCCGACGCTTGGCATTGCACATGGTGATCTTAGGCTTGTGTGCGGCTGGTCGCCCATGGAAACCCATTTCATGAAGCTCCAGACGAACAGTTCTTGTGCTGACGTTGCATCCAGAGGCAGTTTGAAACTCGGTGGTGAGTGTTGCAACAGTGGATAGCACTCGGCGGTTCCGTTCTGTGAGCTTGTGTGGCATACCACTTCGCGGCTGCGCCGTTGTTGCTCCTAGACTTTTCCACTTCACAATAACTGTCACACCCTGATCTGTTTTACCTGTCTTTGTGCTTGTCTCCACCCCCCTCCAGGTGTCGCCCATCTTCCCCATTATCCCCTGTGTATTTATACCTGTGTTCTCTGTTTGTCTGTTGCCAGTTCGTTTTGTTCGCCAAGCCTACCAGCGTTTTCCCCTTGCTCCTGTCTTGTTCTAGTTCCTGTTTTCCAGTTCCCGGTTCTTGACCTGTCTGCCTGCCCTGACCCTGAGACTGCCTGCCGTTCTTTACCTTGTCACAACACCCTGGATTATTGACCTCTGCCTGCCCTGACCCCGAGACTGCCTGCCATTCTGTACCTTATGGACTCTGATCTGGATTACTGACCTCTGCCTACTCTTGACCTGTCGTTTTGCCTGCCCCCTGTACTAGTAATACACTTTTGTTACTTCGACACTGTCTGCATCTGGGTCTTCTCCTGGAACGTGATAATAACAGCACGTACAGTTGACCGGGGCAGCTCTAGCAGGGCAGAAATTTGATGAACTGACTTGGTAGAAAGGTGGCATCCTATGACGGTGCCCCATTGAAAGTCACTGAGTAAGTAAGGCCATTCTACTGCCGTTGTTTATCTATCGAGATTACATGGCTGTGTGCTCGATTTTATACACCTGTCAGGAATGGGCATTGCTGAAATAGCAGAATCCACTAATTTAAAGGGGTGTCCACATACTTTTGTATATAGTGTATTTTAGTAAGTCATTTCAGGAAGTTCTTCCATGTCTGCATTCAGAGGTCTCCAAGGAAAATCATATCCTTGTGAAATAATAGGTGACTCATCCTCATGATACAAATAGTTTTTGTTGAATCTATTGACCCAACTGGTGTGTGTGTTTATGATCATCAGATGAAAGGGTTCAGTTATCTGTCTCTACGTTTGGACCAGACCTGTTTAGCAGAGACACAGGATGGCCGAGTGGACCCACCAACCGGTCACACAGACACACACGGAAACACACACAGACACTTTAAACCTGAAGACATTCCGTAGTCATAGGAATGTACTTCATGTGGAATAAACACGTGGTATGCATAGCCGCAGGAAGTAGGATGCTGAGGGTGCTTCAGCGCCCCCCGATCAATCACATTTAAAAAATAATACATGTCAAAATAAAACATTTATGATTATTTGTTTTTTACCACCAAATTAGTGCCTTAGGCCTGTATGAGCAGAGACAAATACTAGTCAGCAGAACAGGGAGAAAGATACCCACCCTCCCAAAAACCTCTTCCTGATGGTGTGTATTGTAATCCGTGATCTTTAATTTGTTAAGAACATGGTTGAGTTTTTGTTTGTATCTGATATTAAAAATAAGTTATATAATAACTATAATAACTCTTTATCCTTTTTCTGTATACATAAAGCATCTGGATACGGTTGAAAGAGGACTGTTCATTACATGCTAAATAGTCTCCTTTCATAGCTGCTTGTGGAGGTGAAAAGCGGCTGTGAAAATCAACTACTGGTTACACCAAGGCCATACTCTCGTCATACTTTGTCCAGTTGAGGGCAGCAAAACGTGGTATTTGGTCTCTGTCTCTCTCTTTCACTACCTCACTCGCCACACATGGCACTTTCAAAGCTTTTGCACCTGTTATTTCCAGAAAGGAATAAAAACATTAAATGTTCTAATTTTACACTTTACATCATCTCAACATTTCACAATAACAAAAGTCATATTGAACGCTTTAGAAAAAGGAACAAGAACAGAGACCGGAAGAAGAAAAACTGAAAAATGTAATATTTTTGTTTTAACCCCCGCTTCTGACAAGTACAGATCGCAGCGTTGATGACGTGTGCGGTTTCAGTTGAAACTAACTGAAGCCACAGAAAATCCCTTTCTGTCAGTAATCTATTTTCTGTTCACTCATTTACTTTTCAGAGAAGGCAGGCAGACGTTTTTCTCGTCATTAAAGGGTTTGAATCATCCGGTGGTGACCAATTGAGAGACAAGAAACTGATTCATCATTAAGCACTTGTCTTGTCCTTCAGTTTAGAGTGAAACGTAACTCAACCGGAGAGCATTGAGAAGCCGGTGTTTCTGAGACTACAAGAAGGTCCACTATACAGTAAGGTAAGGCTCTCTTTGAATATTAATATACAGATGTAGGATCTTAATTTGATCACTCTTTTGTTGCTGAGAATTTTCCTGCACAGTAGAAAATGCAAACTTGTAGTGTATTCAAGGCTCAATAAGGCTTCTAACGCTTGTAATTTCCAATTTAAAATGTCAGACTTGATTTGCCCTATCGAAAAATGTATCAGCCCCTACAACAAATATCCATAATCCACATAACTATAACTATAATCCACATAATAATTCACATTTCCAGTTGCTGCGGGATAAGTTTCCATTATAGCAAACTGGCTCAAATGAAGATCCTACATCTATGATGTATTCAGGTGGTTATGGATTACATTTGTTGTTCAATCAAGAAAGCTACTCTGCCTGTGTCTGTGTGTTTGAGTGTGATCATTTGGAAGACACAGTATTACACAGTTGAGGTCATGATCACGGTAGTGATGATGATGATGATGATGATGATGATGACTATTATCACTTGAGAGACACACAGAGAGCGAAGCTGTTACAATATTCCATACACCTCTCCCATCCCTTGGGGCTGATGAAATGTGTCTAGGCTATGCGCTAGGAAAGGATTCTTCCATCCTGGTCCCAGAGAAGCCCAGGCTTTTGTTCTGTGTTAGTGCTGGGCTGCACCAAAACCCTGCACACCCTTTAGATCTCTAGAATCAAGGTTGAAGACCACTGTCCTCATTGTGGAAGAAGCTAAGGGCTGATTAGGGAGTCTTTGTGTAGGGGGCTAGGAGCTGATTAGGGCTTAATATGGAGGGGGCTAGGAGCTGATTAGGGCTTCATTATGGAGGGGGCTAGGAGCTGATTAGGGCTTCATTATGGAGGGGGCTAGGAGCTGATTAGGGCTTCATTATGGAGGGGGCTAGGAGCTGATTAGGGCTTCATTATGGAGGGGGCTAGGAGCTGATTCAATCTTCATTATGGAGGGGGCTAGGAGCTGATTAGGGCTTTATTATGGAGGGGGCTAGGAGCTGATTCAATCTTCATTATGGAGGGGGCTAGGAGCTGATTCAATCTTCATTATGGAGGGGGCTAGGAGCTGATACAATTTTCATTATGGAGGGGGCTAGGAGCTGATTCAATCTTCATTATGGAGGGGGCTAGGAGCTGATTAGGGCTTCATTATGGAGGGGGCTAGGAGCTGATTAGGGCTTCATTATGGAGGGGGCTAGGAGCTGATTAGGGCTTCATTATGGAGGGGGCTAGGAGCTGATTAGAGCTTCATTATGGAGGGGGCTAGGAGCTGATTAGGGCTTCATTATGGAGGGGGCTAGGAGCTGATTAGGGCTTCATTATGGAGGGGGCTAGGAGCTGATTAGGGCTTCATTATGGAGGTGGCTAGGAGCTGATGAGGGCTTCATTATGGAGGGGGCTAGGAGCTGATTAGGGATTCACTATGGAGGGGGCTAGGAGCTGATTCAATCTTCATTATGGAGGGGGCTAGGAGCTGATTAGAGCTTCATTATGGAGGGGGCTAGGAGCTGATTAGGGCTTCATTATGGAGGGGGCTAGGAGCTGATTAGGGCTTCATTATGGAGGTGGCTAGGAGCTCATTAGGGATTCATTATGGAGGGGGCTAGGAGCTGATTCAATCTTCATTATGGAGGGGGCTAGGAGCTGATACAATTTTCATTATGGAGGGGGCTAGGAGCTGATTCAATCTTCATTATGGAGGGGGCTAGGAGCTGATTAGGGCTTCATTATGGAGGGGGCTAGGAGCTGATTAGGGCTTCATTATGGAGGGGGCTAGGAGCTGATTAGGGCTTCATTATGGAGGGGGCTAGGAGCTGATTAGGGCTTCATTATGGAGGGGGCTAGGAGCTGATTAGGGCTTCATTATGGAGGGGGCTAGGAGCTGATTCAATCTTCATTATGGAGGGGGCTAGGAGCTGATTAGGGCTTCATTATGGAGGTGGCTAGGAGCTGATTAGGGATTCATTATGGAGGGGGCTAGGAGCTGATTCAATCTTCATTATGGAGGGGGCTAGGAGCTGATTAGGGCTTCATTATGGAGGGGGCTAGGAGCTGATTAGGGCTTCATTATGGAGGGGGCTAGGAGCTGATTCAATCTTCATTATGGAGGGGGCTAGGAGCTGATTAGGGCTTCATTATGGAGGGGGCTAGGAGCTCATTAGGGATTCATTATGGAGGGGGCTAGGAGCTGATTCAATCTTCATTATGGAGGGGGCTAGGAGCTGATTAGGGCTTCATTATGGAGGGGGCTAGGAGCTGATTAGGGCTTCATTATGGAGGGGGCTAGGAGCTGATTCAATCTTCATTATGGAGGGGGCTAGGAGCTGATTAGGGCTTCATTATGGAGGGGGCTAGGAGCTAATTAGGGCTTCATTATGGAGGGGGCTAGGAGCTGATTAGGGCTTCATTATGGAGGGGGCTAGGAGCTGATTCAATCTTCATTATGGAGGGGGCTAGGAGCTGATTAGGGCTTCATTATGGAGGGGGCTAGGAGCTGATTAGGGCTTCATTATGGAGGGGGCTAGGAGCTGATTAGGGCTTCATTATGGAGGGGGCTAGGAGCTGATTAGGGCTTCATTATGGAGGGGGCTAGGAGCTGATTCAATCTTCATTATGGAGGGGGCTAGGAGCTGATTAGGGCTTCATTATGGAGGGGGCTAGGAGCTGAGTAGGGCTTCATTATGGAGGGGGCTAGGAGCTGATTAGGGCTTCATTATGGAGGGGGCTAGGAGCTGATTCAATCTTCATTATGGAGGGGGCTAGGAGCTGATTAGGGCTTCATTATGGAGGGGGCTAGGAGCTGATTAGGGCTTCATTATGGAGGGGGCTAGGAGCTGATTCAATCTTCATTATGGAGGGGGCTAGGAGCTGATTAGGGCTTCATTGTGGAGTGGGCTAGGAGCTGATTAGGGCTTCATTATGGAGGGGGCTAGGAGCTGATTAGGGCTTCATTATGGAGGGGGCTAGGAGCTGATTCAATCTTCATTATGGAGGGGGCTAGGAGCTGATTAGGGCTTCATTATGGAGGGGGCTAGGAGCTGATTCAATCTTCATTATGGAGGGGGCTAGGAGCTGATTCAATCTTCATTATGGAGGGGGCTAGGAGCTGATTCAATCTTCATTATGGAGGGGGCTAGGAGCTGATTAGGGCTTCATTATGGAGGGGGCTAGGAGCTGATTCAATCTTCATTATGGAGGGGGCTTGGAGCTGATAAGGGCTTCATTATGGAGGGGGCTAGGAGCTGATTAGGGCTTCATTATGGAGGGGGCTAGGAGCTGATTAGGGCTTCATTATGGAGGGGGCTAGGAGCTGATTAGGGATTCATTATGGAGGGGGCTAGGAGCTGATTAGGGCTTCATTATGGAGGGGGCTTGGAGCTGATTAGGGCTTCATTATGGAGGGGGCTAGGAGCTGATTAGGGATTCATTATGGAGGGGGCTAGGAGCTGATTAGGGCTTCATTATGGAGGGGGCTAGGAGCTGATTAGGGCTTCATTATGGAGGGGGCTTGAAGCTGATTAGGGCTTCATTATGGAGGGGGCTTGGAGCTGATAAGGGCTTCATTATGGAGGGGGCTTGGAGCTGATTAGGGCTTCATTATGGAGGGGGCTAGGAGCTGATTAGGGCTTCATTATGGAGGGGGCTAGGAGCTGATTAGGGCTTCATTATGGAGGGGGCTAGGAGCTGATTAGGGCTTCATTATGGAGGGGGCTAGGAGCTGATTAGGGCTTCATTATGGAGGGGGCTAGGAGCTGATTAGGGATTCATTATGGAGGGGGCTAGGAGCTGATTAGGGCTTCATTATGGAGGGGGCTAGGAGCTGATTAGGGCTTCATTATGGAGGGGGCTAGGAGCTGATTAGGGCTTCATTATGGAGGGGGCTAGGAGCTGATTCAATCTTCATTATGGATGGGCTAGGAGCTGATTCAATCTTCATTATGTAGAGGACTAGGAGCTGATTCAATCTTCATTATGTAGAGGACTAGGAGCTGATCTGGGCCTAGGTTTAGTAGGACAGGATGTTCAAATAGAACTGGAGCAAAACCCTGCACACCTTGTGGGTTGAACTGGAGACGACTGTCCTCATTGTGGAGGGGCTTATGAGTGCGTTCCAAATGGCACCCTATTCCCTATATTGTGTACTACTTTTAACCAGTGCCTCTAGGGTATATAGTGCACTATATAGGGAACAAGGGTGCCAGTTAGGATGTAACCTAGGGGTTGATTTGGTCCAGTGTTTAAGTAGGACAGGATATACACACCCAGCCACAGGTACAGAGGAAGTCAAAGACAAGAGGGGGAGGTGAGGAGGAGGGGGGGGTCAGGGAGTGAGCGTTGGTGGAAAGGAAGTCAGAGAGATAGGGAGGGTGAGGGGGAGGAGGGGAGAGTCAGGGAGTGAGCGTTGGTGGAAAGGAAGTCAGAGAGAGATAGGGAGGGTGAAAGGAGAGGTGTACATGGTAAGAAGAAGAAGGGAGGGGGTGTTAGTATGAGGTTTGGTTTGGGAGAGGATGAGAAGAGAGGTAGAGAGGAGGAGGGGACGGGGGTGTTAGTGGTTTGTGGTTTGTTTGTTATTGGAAACAGCTTGTAAACATTCTGGGAAACGAGGACGTTGTGGTTTTCTTACCTGCAGCCCGTGTGTGTGTGTGTGTGTGTGTGTGTGTGTGTGTGTGTGTGTGTGTGTGTATTCATACATGCAGAATGAGCTTGTGTGTGCGTGCATGCACAATATGTGTGTGTGTGTACATGTATAATGTGTGTGTGTGTACATGTATAATGTGTGTGTGTGTGTACATGTATAATGTGTGTGTGTACATGTATAATGTGTGTGTGTTAGCTTGCATGAAGACTGCACTTGTGTTTGAGCTTGCGTCGACAATGCATGTGTGTGTATGTTCTCTGCTTTCAGGTTAAGGCAGGAAAGCCCCGATCTGGGATCAGGCTAACATGTTATGACAGGAAAGCCCTGATCTGGGACCAGACTATCAGGTTAAGGGAGGAAAGCCCTGATCTGGGATCAGGCTAGTAGGTTAAGGCAGGAAAGCCCTGATCTGGGACCAGGCTATCAGGTTAAGGCAGGAAAGCCTTGATCTGGGACCAGGCTATCAGGTTAGGACAGGAAAGCCCTGAATTGGGACACACGGGACTGTTGGTACATTTGACAGTGAACACGACATCACAAGGCTTCACAGCTAACAATGTACAGAAACCAGTGGTGGCTGGTGGCACTTTAAATCGGAGGACGGACTCAAAGTAATGGCTGGAACAGAATTAATGGAAGAGTATCAAACACATCAAACACATTGATTACATGTATTTGATGCCCTTCCATTAACTCCATTCCAGGCATTATTATGAGCCTTCCTCTTCTTCTTCACCCCCTCAACAAGATTCCTCTTCTTCTTCACCCTCTCAACAAGATTCCTCTTCTTCTTCACCCTCTCAACAAGATTCCTCTTCTTCTTCACCCTCTCAACACATCTTTTACCTGTTCGGTGGTTGTTTTTAGGTGGTTGTTTTTTTTTAAAAGGAGTGGAAACTTCACACCTCAGTCTGAACATAACATCAGTCTCTCTAACCACAGTGACCTTTTACTAAAAAACCCACACGAGAGAATGGTAGCAAACAGCACACTGCCCATGTATAGCTATGGGAACTATATACATCTTCTCAGACATAGGTCTATATGTTAACATGCTGTTCATCCAACGATGTGGTCAATAAGGACCTACATAAAGTGTCTCGGATTATGAGTACTTATCTAGGATCAGGTCCCCTTGTCCATGTAATCTTATACATTATGATCTAAAAGGCAAAACTTATCCTAGATCAGTACTTCTACTCTGAGATGCTTTATGAATACAGGCCCTGACAATAATGTATTCTCTTTGCACAGCATGTTTTCAGCTACAGAGAGATCAATAACAGCAATAGTGACTGTCAAAGGACAACAGTGTCTCAGATGATTAACATGGTTCAACTGTTGCATCTCTGGACATGCTTCTGGAAACGTCTTTAGGTGATAGTATGGTGTATGGCTAAGTGTATATGTCTAGAACCTGAGTGTGTTAGAACGTGTCACAGAGAGACGCTGGTTGTGGGCAGGGTGATCATCTTGATTATGAGAGAGAGAGAGAGAGAGAGAGAGAGAGAGAGAGAGAGAGAGAGAGAGAGAGAGAGAGAGAGAGAGAGAGAGAGAGAGAGAGAGAGAGAGAGAGAGAGAGAGAGAGAGAGAGAGAGAGAGAGAGAGAGAGAGAGAGAGAGAGAGAGAGAGAGAGAGAGAGAGAGAGAGAGAGAGAGAGAGAGAGAGAGAGAGAGAGAGAGAGAGAGAGAGAGAGAGAGAGAGAGAGAGAGAGAGAGAGAGAGAGAGAGAGAGAGAGAGAGAGAGAGAGAGAGAGAGAGAGAGAGCGAGTCATTTACTGATGTGTCAGCCTCACTAGAGTTGGAGTAATATCATAGTTAGTAACATCATCAGTACAGCTATCATCCTTCATCCAACCCTTTCCATGTGTTTTATCTAGTTCCATCACAACTCATCCAACGACACAAGCTGTCCAACTTGGGCCGTTCAATATCTAAAGGTAAGAGACAAAATATCTGCTATATTATAAAATTCACATTTTTGAAATGCACCTAAAATGCTATGCAAATTTGAATAACCTACTAAATGGGTTTACAGTGTTAAAGTTTGTGCTTGGCTTGTTTCTGGCATACCAGTGTGTAAGAAAGGTTGGTTTAAACAAATGCAACTTTGTTAATAAGATGTTTTATGCAAATAACCTTCATGTCTACTGATATGCGTAACAGTAAAACAGATGCTACTTTGTATTCACTAGATGTTAATTATATCTGACATGTATTTCTCCTTATGTGACCTAATAAGTTTCTATTCTGTAAATAAGGATGTATGGATCCCTCTCCCACTTGCACACCTGTTCAGTTTCTGTGGCTTTCACTGTGTGTGTGTGTGTGTGTGTGTGTGTGTGTGTGTGTGTGTGTGTGTGTGTGTGTGTGTGTGTGTGTGCGCGTGTGTGACTACGGTTAAACTGATAACACTTGATCTACTTTCATGGAAAAAACACACCACGCAGACAGACATAGAAAATTGCACTTTTTCTTCTCTCTTATGCTTCAGTTTTTCTTCCATCCCAAATGGCACCCTATTCCCTACATAGTTCTCTACTTTTGACCAGAGCCCAATGAGCCCTGGTCAAAAGTAGTGCCCTATATAAGAAATAGGGTACCATTTGGAACACTAAGCCACCTGTCACCCGTTGCTAAGGTCATGTCTCCTACTGTGTTCTAGAATGAGAAAAAGGACCAGGAAGAAGTCATAATGAAGGTTCTATGTTGTCTCTATGTCATCCTGCTCCTCCCCCTACTAACCTGCTCCAGCCAACCACAGTCCTGTAAGTCATCAATACCCTTCACAATGCATTACAAGCACATGTATAATGACTATGAGGTTAAAGTGCAGACTGTCAGCTTTAATTTGAGTGTATTTACATCCATATCGGGTGAACCTTTTTAGAAATTACAGCACTTTTTGTGCATAGTCTACCCATTTTAGGGGACCAAAAGTACTTTAATGTGTGTTAAAGTAGTAAAAAGTTTTGTATTTGTTCCCATATTCATAGCACGCAATGATTACATCAATCTTGTGACTCTACAAACGTGTTATTATTTTGTGCCTAATAGAAATGAATGGTAAATAATGCATTGTGTCATTTTGTCACTTTTATTGTAAATAAGAATAGAATATGTTTCTAAACACTTCTACATGAATGTGGATTCTACCATGATGATGGATAATGCTGAATGAATCATGAATAATGATGAGTGAGAAATATCACCCCCCCCAGAAAAAAATGCTAAAATGCTAACCTCCCCTGGAGGAGCGTTGAGCTAAACTGAGCAGCTCAACTGTGAAGGGTCCTGGAGAAAGAAAATAAGTATCAAGGGAAGCAGGCTTGGATTTGGCCTCTCTCCTATCAAAACGCTTTGAGAGTCTACATCATTAACAGAAACAACTGAATTGTTGCGTGTTTTGTTGTGTTGTTGTCCTCCGGTGTCCCTTTCCTAAATTAGCCATTGATGGAGGTAGGGATTTGGACTTGTGGATTTACTTAATTCTCCGTATTGGCCAAAAGCAATTCCGATCCAAACATGAATTCATACATTGTTGTGCCCCTGGCCTGAGAGGATGGAAGTTCAAGCAAGCATTTTAGCCAGGTAGCCCAAGACAAAAAAATAAGCTTGTACTGTATGACCGAACGTTTCTTCAACATGAAAGAGAGGAGGATGGCATTGGTGTTTCTCTACAAGTAGAGTGAGTCAACATGTTTTTCTACTTGCACGAACGCGCACGCATGCACACATAAATCAGAACCATGGACAGCCACATCATATTTAGCTTATGTTGATTGGACACATTATTGGGGGGTTATATTTTAGTTGTCACTGTGTTAGACTAAGCAGAGGTGATTGATGATGATGAAACGTTGAAGTTGAAACGGTGCTGGAATAGTGGAGGCAGCTCCTGTTTTCTTTGTGACTTGCAGTAAATCAAATCAAATCAAATTGTATTGGTCACATACACATGGCTAGCAGATGTTATTGCGAGTGTAGCAAAATGCTTGTGCTTCTAGTTCTGACAGTGCAGCAAACAAGTAATATCTCACAATTCCACAACAGATACCGAATACACACAAATCTAAGTAAAGGAATGGAATAAGAATATCTAAATATAAATATATGGATGAGCAATGACAGAGCTGCACTGGCAAGATGCAATAGATAGTATAGAATACAGTATATACATATGAGATGAGTAATGCAAGACATGAAACATTATTAAAGTGGCATTATTAAAGTGACTAGTATTCCAATTATTAAAGTGACCAATGATTTCAAGTATGTATGTAGGCAGCAGCCTCTCTGTGCTAGTGATGGCTGTTTAAAAGTCTGATGGCCTTGAGATAGAAGCTGTTTTTCAGAAGGCCAGCATCCTGGACTCGCCTCTTCACTGTTGACATTGAGACTGGATTTTTGTGGGTACTATTTAATGAAGCTGCCAGTTGAGGACTTGTGAGGCATCTGTTTCTCAAACTAGACACTCTAATGTACCTTTCCTCTTGCTCAGTTGTGCACCGGGGCCTCCCATTCCTCTTTCTATTCTGGTTAGAGCCAGTTTGCACTGTTCTGTGAAGGGAGTAGTACACAGAGCGTTGTACGAGATCTTCAGTTTCTTGGCAATTTCTCACATGAAATAGCCTTCATTTCTCAGAACAAGAATAGACTGACAGGTTTCAGAAGAAAGTTATTTGTTTCTGGCCATTTTGAGCCTGTAATTGTACCCACAAATGCTGATGCTCCAGATACTCAACTAGTCTAAAGAAGGCCAGTTTTATTGCTTCTTTAACCAGAACCACAGTTTTCAACTGTGCTAACATAATTGCAAAAGGGTTTTCTAATGATCAATTAGCCTTCTAAAATGATAAACTTGGAATAGATAACACAACGTGCCATTGGAAGACAGGAGTGATGGTTGCTGATTATAGGCCTCTGTACGCCTATGTAGATATTCCATAAAAAATCTGCCGTTTCCAGCAACAATAGTCATTTACAACATTAACAATGTCTACACTGTGTGTCTGATCAATTTGATGTTATTTTAAAGGACAAAAAATGTGCTTCTTTCAAAAACAAGGACATTTCTAAGTGACCCCAAACTTTTGAACGGCAGTGTATGATTAAACATGATATAGAGCCTTGTAAAACATGACATAGAGCCTGATATAGAGCCTGATATAGAGCCTTGTAAAACATGACATAGATCCTTGTAAAACATGACATAGATCCTTAAAAAACATGACATAAAGCCTTACAGAACATGACATGGAGTCTTGTAAAACATGATAAAGAGCCTTATAAAACATGATATAGAGCCTTATAAAGCATTACATATAGTCTTATAAAACATTACATATAGCCTTATAAAACATGATATAGAGTCTTGTAAAACATGACATAGAGTCTTGTAAAACATTATATAGAGTCTTGTAAAACATTATATAGAGTCTTGTAAAACATGACATAGAGTCTTGTAAAACATGACATAGAGTCTTGTAAAACATGATATAGAGCCTTGTAAAACATGATATAGAGCCTTATAAAACATTATATTGACCCTTATATTAAAACTCTTATAATTCTTTCTCTCTCTCTGTTTCTCTCTCACTCTCTCTGTCTCACTCTCTCTGTTTCTCTCTCTGTCTCACTCTCTCTGTTTCTCTCTCTGTCTCACTCTCTCTGTTTCTCTCTCTGTTTCTCTGTTTCTCTCTCCTCTCTCTCTCTGTTTCTCTCTCACTCTCTCTGTCTCTGTTTCTCATAGGTCTGCAGTGTGTCAATGACTTCATCAGTAACATCACATGTGTGTTGAACAACACATGCGTGCCCCCAGACATGCCATGCACTCTGCATGGTGAATACCCCGGGTTTAAAAGGTAAAGATGACTAAGGATGCACCCTAAATGGAACCCTATTCCCATAGAATAGGTCAAAAGTAGTGCACTATATAGGGAATAGGGTGCCATTTGAGATGCTAACTGAAACAATGGTTCACTGTTGTAACTACAGGCAATGTGAGATGAAGTCCTTGGCCGGTTCCAACACAACGTTGAGAGGCGGCAGTCTGGTCTTTGAGGACAATCCAGTGAGTTTTATAAAACTACATCAAGTAAAAACCAATGCTTGGTTATATATGTGCATTATTATAGATAAAAACTATGATTTAAAAACAGATCATAAAAATAATAACATGAATGTAACACATTAATCTTGAATAAATTAACCAGGAATTTGTAATTTGTAAAATATTTTTTTATATATTTTTTTCCTAATAATAATAATAATAAAACAATGATAGCATATATATAGACCAATAGACAAACAACCCTGGATAACTGAACTTCTGTAAATTATCTTTCAGTTCTTTTGGGAAAGTGATGAAATACCCATTGGTGTACGGTGTGGACAAACAGAAGATTATGTGATACAGATTAAATACCTGTATCAACCATTTCACCACAGTAAGTGTACAGTCATTTGAGTGATATTATATACGATGTGTCAGATATTACTAACCTACTACTACTACATTAATTGTACACCAACTACAACGATACAATACTATAACTTTGTGAGGTCATCATACAAAATACACAAAATCAATACACTATGATACAACATAATGCAATACAAACATGCTGGAAAGCTTATTAATTTACAGTGCATTCAGAAAGTATTCAGACCCCTTCACCTTATCCACATTTTGTTATGTTACAGCCTTATTCTAAAATGTATTAAATAATTCCCCCCCCCTCATAATCTACACACAATACCCCAAAATGACAAACAAAAACAGGTTTTATACATTTTTGCAAATGTATAAAAATAAAAATAAATTACATAAGTATTCAGACCCTTTAACTCAGTACTTTGTTAAGGCACATTTGGTAGCGATTACAGCCTTGAGTCTTCTTGGGTATTGTTACGCCCTGACCTTAGAGATCCTTATTTATTCTCTATTTTTGGTTAGGTCAGGGTGTGACTCGGGTGGGAGAATCTATGTTTTCAATTGCTTTGTTGTTTTTGCCGGGTGTGGTTCCCAATCAGAGGCAGCTGTCTATCGTTGTCTCTGATTAGGGATCATATATAAATTGTCAATTTCCGTTTGGGTTTTCTGGGGTGTTGTTTTCCGTTTAGTATCTGTGCCTGACGGAACTGTTCGCTTTCGTTTTTGTATTCGTTATTTTTGTTTGAGTGATTCTTGACAATAAAGATCATGAACACTTTCCACGCTGCGCTTTGGTCCACACTTCCTTACGACGACGAGCGTTACAGGTATGACGCTACAAACTTGGCACAGATGTATTTGGGAATTTCTCCCATTCTTCTCTGCATATCCTCTCAAGTTCTGTCAGATTGGATCGGGAGCATTGCTGCACAGCTATTTTCAGGTCTCTCCAGAGATGTTCAAGTCCGGGCTCTGGCTGGGCCACTCAAGGACATTCAGAGACATGTCCCGAAACCACTCCTGTGTTGTCTTGGCTGTGTGCTTCGGGTCATGCTGAAGGTGAATGTAACGATTGTTCTCCTCCTCGTCTGAGGAGGAGCATGGATCGGACCAAAACGCAGCTTGTGGAGAATACATGATATGATTTATTAAAGGTAACGAAGACGGAAAACACTAAAACAAACTACAAAACAATAAACGACGTGAACAGACCTGAACTTGAGAACACAAATAACGATGAACGCACAAACAGGTACAGACTAAACAAACGAAACAGTCCCGTGTGGTACAAACACTGACACGGAAGACAATCACCCACAAACAAACAGTGTGAACAGCCTACCTTAATATGGTTCTCAATCAGAGGAAACGTAAAACACCTGCCCCTGATTGAGAACCATATCAGGCTAATTAACAATGAACCTAAACATAGAAACACATAACATAGAATGCCCACCCAGCTCACGTCCTGACCAACTAAACAAAGATAAAACAAAGGAAATAAGGTCAGGAACGTGACAGTGAACCTTAGCCCCAGTCAGAGATACTGAGCGCTCTGGAGCAGGTTTACATCAAGGATCTCTCTGTACTTTTCTCCGTTCATCTTTCCCTCAAGCCTGACTGGTCTCCCAGTCCCTGCCGCTGAAAAACATCCCCACAGCATGATGCTGCCACCACTATGCTCACCGTAGGGATGGTGCCAGGTTTCCTCCAGACGTGACGCTTGGCATTCGGGCCAAGGAGTTCAATCTTGGTTTCATCAGACCAGAGAATCTTGTTTCTCATGGTGTGAGTCTTTTAGGTGCCTTTAGGTAAACACCAAGCGGACTGTAATGTGCCTTTTTTTGAGGAGTGGCTTCCGCCTGGTTACTCTACTATAAAGGCCTGATTTGTGAGTGTTGCATAGATGATTGTCCTTCTGGAAGGTTTTCCCATCTCCATAGAGGAACTCTGGAGCTCTGTCAGAGTGACCATCGGGTTCTTGGTCACCTCCCCCGATAGCTCAGTTTGGCCGGGCGGCCAGCTCTAGGAAGCGTCTTGGTGGTTCCAAACTTCTTCCATTTAAAAAAGATGGTGGCCACTGTGTTCTTGGACCTTCAATGCTGCAGAATGTTTCAGTACCCTTCCCCAGATCTGTGCCTCGACACAATCCTGTCTTGGAGCTCTACGGACAATTCCTTCGACCTAATGGCTTGGTTTTTGCTCTGACATGCACTGTCAACTGTGGGACCTTATAAAGACAGGTGTATGCCTGTCCAATCAATTGACTCCAATGAAGTTGTAGAAACATCTCAAGGATGATCAATGGAAACAGGATGCACCTGAGCTCAATTTCGATTCTCATAGCAAAGGGTCTGAATACTTATGCAAATAGGGTATTTCTGTTTTTTACTTTTAATAAATTTGCAAACATTTCAAAAAACCTGTTTTCGCATTGTCATTATGGGGTGTTGTGTGTAGATTGATGGGGAAATTGTTTTATTAATCCATTTTAGAATAAGGCTGTAACATAACAAATGTGGAAAAAGTGAAGGGGTCTGAATACTTTCTGAATGTACTGTATATCAGTATATTAATTCCTACCTGATACTGACATTTCTGATTCAACTTAGTACTAGTAGTTCTGTTACAGTGATATTAGTAATATATTAGTACTACTATGACTACATTAACTGTGTTGTTTTGTGTTTGACAGTTAAAATGCATCCCCCTGGCAAGCCAAACATCACCAATGCCTCAATCGCCTGGACACCAGGAGCTCCCATTTCAGAAATGATATTCAACTATGACTTCCAACTACAGTGGAAACAGGAACTACATCACTGGGAGGTGAGAGAGAGAGAGGGGGGGAGGAAGAGAGACAGAGACAGAGGACAGATAATAACGAGAGGGAAAGGGGAGAGATGTGAAAGAGAGAATACAGTGAAAGAGCGTCTCTTTGTACACTATCTAAAAGTACACCTACTGTATGTTGTGCTACTGCAGGATGCTGTGGAGGTGAACATATCAAACAAACAGACGTATTTTGACCTGGACCCTGACATGCTGGAGAGAGGAGGGAGGTACCAGGTCAGGGTCAGGGTTCGAGCCGACCCAGACAATTACCCAGACTGTCAGTGGAGCGACTGGAGCCCCAGTGCATCATGGGTCTCCACTCTGGGCCAGATGAAGCTAACAGGTAAATACAGCATCAGTGATGTAATTGGTAATTAGTACACGTTTGAATGTGGGCCTATATATACTTGGCCTGTGTCCCAAATGGCCCTATTGTTCCCTACATAGTGCAGAGCCCTATGGGCCAAAAGTACTGCACTAAATAGGGAATATGTTGCCATTTGGAATGCAGGCATAGTAGTGTGTTTCCATATGAATCTTGAAAAATAGCTTATTCTCCTTCTTCATCCTTCCTTCCCTATTTCTTTCTTTCATTCTTAGATAGGCAGACACATGCTCAAAACAAACTTACAGACAGAAATGTAAATGAAGGCTTTTCTATGCCAATCTTTTAGTAAAACAGTGGTGTTGTTATGTACGTTGTAAGTATGTTGTAAGTATGTTCTATGTTGTTCCTCTGGTCCTGTTCTCAGGTAGATCTGATGTTCTAGACCAGGACTTTGTGGTGGTCACCGTGGTGGGAGCTGTTGTTGTACTGGTCCTGCTGGTCTCCATGTTGCTCTGCAATGGAACGTGAGTACTGTCTGTCTGTGTGTCTGTCTGTCTGTGTGTCTGTGTGTCTGTGTGTCTGTCTGAGAGTGTGTGTGTCTGTCTGTCTGTCTGTCTGTCTGTCTGTCTGTCTGTCTGTCTGTCTGTCTGTCTGTCTGTCTGTCTGTCACCAACGGACTGTAAAGTAAACATCATGTTTTAGATGTAATGTTTTGTAGTTGGTTTAGTGCAACTTCCTTTAATTTCCGTTCATTGCTGACAGGGTCAAGAAGATTCTGAATCCTCCTATACCAGATCCCTCCAGGTACTTTGAGGGCCTCAACCTCCATCACGATGGAAACTTCAAGGTCAGTTCTACTTTTGACGGAAGTCATGTGCCAAAAGGGACCCTATTCCCTGTATTGTGCACTACCTTGTTATGGTTGTAGTTAGGGAAAATGGCTATAGTTAGGTTATAATGGCTGTAGTTAGGTTATAATGTCTGTAGTTAGGTTATAATGGCTGTAGTTAGGTTATAATGGCTGTAGTTAGGTTATAATGGTGGTAGTTAGGTTATAATGGCTGTAGTTTGGTTACAGCTGTAGTTCGGTTATAATGGTTGTAGTTAGGTTATAATGGCTGTAGTTGGGTTATAATGGCTGTAGTTAGGTTACAGCTGTAGTTGGGTTATAATGGCTGTAGTTAGGTTACAGCTGTAGTTAGGTTATAATGGCTGTAGTTAAGTTACAGCTGTAGTTAGGTTATAATGGCTGTAGTTAGGTTACAGCTGTAGTTAGGTTATAATGGCTGTAGTTAGGTTACAGCTGTAGTTAGGTTAATATGGCTGTAGTTAGGTTAATATGGCTGTAGTTAGGTTATAATGGCGGTAGTTAGGTTATAATGGCTGTAGTTGGGTTATAATGGCTGTAGTTAAGTTACAGCTGTAGTTAGGTTACAGCTGTAGTTAGGTTACAGCTGTAGTTAGGTTAATATGGCTGTAGTTAGGTTAATATGGCTGTAGTTAGGTTATAATGGCGGTAGTTAGGTTATTATGGCTGTAGGTAGGTTATAATGGCTGTAGTTAAGTTACAGCTGTAGTTAGGTTATAATGGCTGTAGTTAGGTTAATATGGCTGTAGTTAGGTTAATATTGCTGTAGTTAGGTTATAATGGCGGTAGTTAGGTTATAATGGCTGTAGTTGGGTTATAATGGTTGTAGTTGGGTTATAATGGTTGTAGTTGGGTTATAATGGTTGTAATTGGGGTATAATGGCTGTAGTTAGGTTACAGCTGTAGTTAGGTTATAATGGCTGTAGTTAGGTTATAAGGGCTGTAGTTAGGTTATAATGGCTGTAGTTAGGTTATAATGGCTGTAGTTAGGTTATAATGGCTGGAACCTAACGAATGGAATGGTATCAAACAGATAAAACACATAGTTTCCATATATTTAATACCAGACATTATTATGAGCTGTCCTCACCATTGTCTTACATTCGCATCATGCAGGAGGGAAGCCACCTGTCGGAAGACCATGCCGTCCTCACCTTACCAGCCTCTGCAATAAAAAGGAATGAAAATAATGATCATTTCATTTTCCTCTCCTCTGTATGTCTCTCTTTCTCTCTGCGTCTGTATGTCTGTGTGTCTGTGTGTGTGTGTGTGTGTGTGTGTGTGTGTGTGTGTGTGTGTGTGTGTGTGTGTGTGTGTGTGTGTGTGTGTGTGTGTGTGTGTGTGTGTGTGTGTGTGTGTGTGTGTGTGTGTGTGTGTGTGTGTGTGTGTCTACAGGCGTGGCTGGGTCCTTTGTTTGCCCTTGAAATCGTCAACTCTGCCTTGAACCGTGTAGACATCTCCCAGGTAGAGATCACCGACAGCCTGGACAACGTCACCGCCTTGAGGACGGCACCACCACAGGAGAAGAGATGGGACAACAGTGGCCGCTCCGGCTTCTCCAACTCCAGCTACTTCTTATCTCAATGCTCCCAGCCTGGATCCACCTCCATCAAGCTGGAACCCTGCTCTGTACACTCCCCTTACGGACCAGTAGGTGGCACTACTGAAGAGATAGATGAGTGGAAGGAGGAGAACAGAGGAGAAAGGATGGATAGTAATAGAGGTGTAGGGGGGGAGGAGGGAGAGATGGGGGGTGGAGGGAAGGATAGAGAGATGTTGGGTGGAGGGAAGGATAGAGAGATGGGGGGTGGAGGGAAGGATAGAGAGATGGGGGGTGGAGGTGTACTTGAAGGCATCAGTGCAGGTGAAGATATCCTCCAGGTTTCTTCTTACGGGCGTGTTGAGAAGCTCCAGGCCGAGCGTCGGGCCCTCATAAGCCCAGATTCAGGCATCGGCAGTGGGGGAGAGGATCAGGAAAGTCAGGAGAGTGTGGAGGAGGCGGACGGGCCTACTTCGACCATCCCCCATTTTGTCTCTCAGGACTTCCATCTTGTTCCGCTTCTTCCTCTTATCAATAACAATAACTTTCCATTCTGCTCCACCCCCTTACCCATTTCCCTGTCCGCTTTCCCCCAGCCACCCTTCACCCTCCCTGGGTTGGATAGTGTAGGGGGAAAGGGTACGGAGATGGTGGTTGGAGGAGGTTCTCTCACAATGTCGTCCTCCTATGAACGTGTGGATAATCTCCAGTTCCAGACCCAACGCCGTGCCCCTCAGAGCCCAGATTCAGGCATTGGCAGTGGGGGAGAGGATCAGGAAAGTCAGGAGAGCGTGGAGGATGCGGTCGGGCCAACTGTGACCTCCTGTAACCATATCCCTCTTATTACCACTAACAATATATTTTCATTCTGTTCCACCCCCTTACCTATTCCACTGACCGGTTTACCCTTCCCCTTCTCTGGGTTGGGGTTGGCTCCATCCCTGGGTATGAGTACCAGTCATCAAGACAGGCTGTTGGAGGAGATGTCTCTCCTGTCTTCTTCAATGGCTATAGAGCCCTCTAGTGGCGGCTACATGCCAGTGAAAGAAGCTCAGAGCTGAGCTATGAAAACATTTTTACCAAGGTCTAGGTTTGGAAAAGTCTTGTAATTTTCCCAAAATTCCCTGGTTATCCAGAAATCCTGGTTGGAGAAATCCGGAATTCCTGCTCATTCCATTCTGATTTTGGTAATCTTCCAACCAGGATTTAGAAAGTTACTAGAATAGGGGGGGTCAAAAGTTTTAGAACACCTACTCATTCAAGGGTTTTTCTTTATTTTTACTATTTTCTACATTGTAGAATAAGAGTGAATACATAAAAACTATGAATAACACATATGGAATCATGTAGTAACCAAAAAAGTGTTAAACTAATCAAAATATATTTTATAATTGAGATTCTTCAAAGTAGCCCCCCTTTGCCTTGATGACAGCTTTGCACACGCTTGGCATTCTCTCAACCAACGTCACCTGGAATGCTTTTCCAACAGTCTTGAAGGAGTTCTCACATATGCTGAGCACTTGTTGGCTGCTTTTCTTTCCCTCTGCGGTCCGACTCATCCCAAACCATCTCAATTTGGTTGAGGTTGGGGGATTGCGGAGGCCAGGTCATCTGATGCAGCACTCCATCACTCTCCTTCTTGGTCAAATAGCCCTTACACAGCTTGGAGGTGTGGTGGGTCATTGTCCTGTTGAAAAACAAATGATAGTCCCACTAACCCCAAACCAGATGGGATGGCGTATCACTGCAGAATGCTGTGGTAACCATGCTGGTTAAGTGTGCCTTGAATTCTAAATAAATCACAGACAGTGTCATCAGCAAAGCACCCCCATACCATAACACCTCCTCTTCCATGCTTTACGGTGGGAAATACACATGCGGCAATCATCCGTTCACCCACACCGCGTCTCACAAACACAGCGGTTGGAACCAAAAATCTCCAATTTGGACTCCAGACACTACTACATGATTCTATATGTGTTATTTCATAGTTTTGATTTCTTCACTATTATTCTACAATATAGAACACAGTAAAAATAAAGAAAAACCCTTGAAGGTGTTCTGTCACAAAATGACCTCCATACTTCCTGAAGGTAAACTGATACCGGTTACCTTCAGGTGACCCCCGGGACACTATTGCGGGTCGTAGAGAAAAACAGATACTGCTTTCTTCAGAATCTCCCCTTTCCACAGTGGGATCAAACGTGTTCGTGAGAGTCTCATCTTTCCATATTCTATAGACTAAACCGTTCAGACGCTACAGACGTTTTCGTGAGAAGATCGCTTTTCGTGTCTCGTGGTCTGACAAACACCGCTCTAGCTCTGTCACCTTTCATCGCAGCTGCAGAAGGGCAATATCGGCGGATTCAGATATAAACAGATATCTCTAGCTTAAATTGACAGATGTTAATGGGTATTTTTTTTATTATGTTACTTAGATTGACGCACCGGTACCTCAATCGACTCTAGGGAGTTAAAGGGGCAATCTGGGATTGGTATATCCATTTGTTGCTGTTTGAATCCCAGATTGCCATATTATTGTGGTGTGTGAGGTATGGGTATGTTTTACATAGATCCATACATTCATAGATATGTATATAGATATGCATGCATAGCTGTGGTTCGATAGGATGGTAACAGGTGAGTGAATAGAGACAGACAGTTAGTGTTCATTGCTTTGTGTTACACAGAGTCATAAATAGTGTTTTGTCTTGTAGACTACTTTGTTCGTTTAAAAACTTCTTACGGCTGAAATCCCGTTAACGGGATCGATATGACAACAGCCAGTGAAAGTGCAGGGCGCCAACTTCAAACAACAGAAATCTCATAATTAAAATTCCTCAAACATACAAGGATTATACACCATTTTAAAGATACACTTGTTGTTAATCCCACAACAGTGTCCGATTTCAAAAAGGCTTTACAACGAAAGCATACCATGCGATTATGTTAGGTCAGCACCTAGTCACAGAAAAACAGCAATGTTTTCAGCCAAAGAGAGGAGTCACAAAAAGCAGAAATAGAGATAAAATTAATCACTAACCTTTGATGATCTTCATCAGATGACACTCATAGGACTTCATGTTACACAATACATGTATGTTTTGTTCGATAAAGTTCATATTTATATCCAAAAATCTCAGTTTACATAGGCGCGTTATGTTCAGTAATGTTTTGCTTCCAAAACATCCAGTATTTTTGCAGAGAGCCACATCAATTTACAGAAATACTCATAATAAACATTGATAAAAGATACAAGTGTTATGCATGGAATTATAGATATACTTCTCCTTAATGCAATGTGTCAGATTTCAAAAAAGCCCTTACGGAAAAAGCACACCATGCAATAATCTGAGTACAGCGCTCAGGCACCAAAACAAGCCATACAGATACCCGCCATGTTGTGGAGTCAACAGAAGTCAGAATTAGCATTATAAATATTCACTTACCTTTGATGATCTTCATCAGAATGCACTCTCAGGAATCCCAGTTCCACAATAAATGTTTGTTTTGTTTGATAAAGTCCATCATTTATGTCCAAATACCTCCTTTTTGTTCGCGCGTTTAGTTCACAAATCCAAATTCATGAGGCGCACTAGGTCCAGACGAAAAGTCAAAAAATCGTAGAAACATGTCAAACGATGTATAGAATCAATCTTTAGGATGTTTTTAACATAAATCTTCAATAATGTTCCAACCGGTCAATTCCTTTGTCTTTAGAAATGCATTGGAACGCAGGTCACTCTCACGGCCACACGCGTGACCAGCTCATGGCCTTCTGCCAGACACCTGATGGAAACAGCTCTCATTTGCTCCCCCTTCACAGTAGATGCCTGAAACAAGGTTCTAAAGAGTGTTGACATCTAGTGGAAGCCCTAGGAAGTGCAATTGGACCAAATTGACACTGTATCTTGGATAGGCAAAGAGTTGAAAAACTACAAACCTCAGATTTCCCACTTCCTGGTTGGATGTTTTCTCAGGTTTTTGCCTGCATATGAGTTCTGTTATACTCACAGACATCATTCAAACAGTTTTAGAAAGTTCAGCGTGTTTTCTATCCAAATCTACTAATAATATGCATATCTTAGCTTCTGGGCCTGAGTAGCAGGCAGTTTTCTCTGGGCACCTTATTCTTCCAAGCTACTCAATACTGCCCCCCAGCTATAAGAAGTTAAAACGACAAAGAAGAAATAGCCATTGAGTTTACCACTCATATCATATAGTTGCTGTTATAAATGCTGATTGGCTGAAAGACGTGCTATATCAGACCGTATACATCTCATGTCATATAGTTTCTGTTGATCTGCTCAGGGAATTGTCTATATGTTTTTATACCACTTCTAAACACTTTTCTACCTCTCATGACAGTACTACATCTATTAATGATATCAATATGATACTATGATTGTGCTCACAGTAAATACTGATGTGATACTGATAAACCTCTCAGTAGAAATGAAGAATGTATTATTATGTTGTGTATAACATGGCCATCTTGAATGTAATGTCTCTGAAAAATCATGTGGAAAGTGGCTGATGTTCCAGACTATTTTTTGTTCATTTAAGATTACATTTATTTAACCAGACAATTCAATAACATATTTAAATAATAATGTTGATAATATGTGTTTTAAACAAATGTAGTGCTGGTTTATTGCACAGACCAATTTTGCAGTTAAAATAATTTTTTGGTTTTGTAAATGATCATTATTCTAAGTTAGAATTAAAAAAATGTATAAGGCAGCTGAATTGTATTACAATCTTATTGACAGCAACAGATAAAGATATCTATTGTCTAACATAGACTGTTGTTTGACTGTTTGTGTTTTTGATATTTCATAGTTAAATAAAGGTTCAAATAAAACATTAAACGGACTGTGTTGTGAGTTATCCATTCTACAAACACTCCCATTGGACCAATTTACGAATAGAGGACATAGGCATAGCTGTTGTGGGATCCGGGGGCCGGGCTGTTGCTAGGCGTCGACTGGTGATGTCATTAGAGCCTACCTGCGTTACCTATGCCCTGAGAGTGTGTACGGTGCTACAGGCTTAACGAGGACTATTCTTAAATGTTTCATGTTTTGACAGTTACCAGAGAGAGAATAAATGTCTCACAATCAATCATTTGAATGCGTTCAATAAATACGTTTATATTTTAGGCTATTGCTATTATTGGTTAAAGTTTAGGCTACTAGCCTATATAGTCCAATGGGAATTCGGGAGATCCAACGCACTTTAGGAAATATTGACCGAGGGCTCTAGCCTACCTTTGGACTAGCAAATAAAAGGTAGAGTTGTCTCGCCTGTCGTTACTAGCGGTCGTTACCGACATGTCTGACTGGACGGATATTCTACCGAAATACATGAAGAAATAAAACGCTCCAACTATCCACCACCGGTCTTTTTTGGACGGAGATGGTCTCGCGCGGAATAACGGATTTGTGAAGCTATGGCGCTCGGGCACGGCTCCAAAAAGTCGCGCTCCTGTGATTTGGAGGTAGCACCAGCTCCTGTGGACCTGCCATTGGAATGGGTCAGTAGGCTATATAACTATTGAGATATTGACCATGTGGGCCTATGATTTAGTTACTATATAAAATAAATAATATATGTATTTTATGTTCAATGCACATTGGTTTAGTCATTTTATAATAGCCTATAGTTTATTTTATAAGAAAAATGCTCTGTCCAGGGCTTCAGGCTTCACCTACATTTACTATAGCTATCTGCAGGCCTTATGCTGGTTTATGCTGCAGGAAGAAGTTGACAATAGACACAGATCTGGGGTCAGTTTAATCTCCTCAAATCCCAAACTTAACCTATGAATGGGGAATGGTACAACTGACCTTAGATCAATGTCAGTTTTAGTTCTAGCTTTAGCATGAGGCCTCTGCACTAGTCTGTGCAGAATCCTCATCCACTGTTCTTACAGACCTGATTATACAGTATAATACTGTAAACTCTGATCCGAGGCCAGTTGTTAACTGGGGCGCATTGTGTGTTGTTGTTGTTGTTTACAGGTGGGGCCCGGTAACGAAGCCTCTGTGACGTCCTCTAAGATGTTGAGACGACCCTGCAGGTGTCTCCTAGTCTTCCTTATTATCGTCACCATCATCATCCTCTCGGGAGGAGCAACTCTGGCATGGTACTTCCTGGGTGAGCAAGGGATTTTGGGAAAATAACCTGGGACACACATACATACACACACACACACACACACACACACACACACACACACACACACACACACACACACACACACACACACACACACACACACACACACACACACACACACACACACACTCTATGACTGGCTATCTGATATGTAACATGCCAGTAAGTCTCTCCCCCATCCATCCCTCCCTCCAGAGTACAGTGTGTGGGTACTGGAGCCCAGGGTACAGCAGCAGTATACTGCTAGACTCTCTATCCTCAACAGGAACTACTCCTCTGGTCTCTCCTCTCACACCAGCCCAGCCTTCACAGCCCAGGCAAAGGAAGTACAAGATATGGTATAGGACAAGGGATAATGGAAAATAACCTGGACACTCACTCACACATGCACCCCCCCCACACACACACAATGTCTCTGTATTGTCTTTATGTTTCACAACTTTTTATTTTCAATTTAAATCCTCTGTTGCTCTGACTATTGCGCTCTCTCTCTCTCTCTCTCTCTCTCTCTCTCTCTCTCTCTCTCTCTCTCTCTCTCTCTCTCTCTCCCTCTTCTCTCTCTCTCTCTTCCCCCGCCATCTCTCTCTCACTCTCTGTCTCTCAGGTGAGGAGGATAGTGAAGGGCTCAGACCTATCTCGCTACTTCAACTCCACCAAAGTCTTTGCTTTTGGGTACATAAAACCAGATCTAGAAAGACAGGTCTACATACATATCTGTGTCATGTATTTCTATACCTAGTACTGTATATCTATGACTCTAAATATACAGTTGAAGTCGGAAGTTTACATACACCTTAGCCAAATACATTTAAACTCTGTTTTTCACAATTTCACAATTTCACAATTCCTGACACTTAATCCTAGTAAAAATTCCCTGTCTTTGGTCAGTTAGAATCACCACTTTATTTTAAGAATGTGACATTTCAGAATAATAGTAGAGAGAATGATTTATTTCAGCTTTTATTTATTTCATCACATTCCCAGTGGGTCAGAAGTTTACATACACTCAATTAGTAGTTGGTAGCATTGCCTTTACATTGTTTAACTTGGGTCTGTGATGCACTTAAGCGTAGTGGGTGCGGAGTCAGGCGCAGGAGGCAGAAAGTACTGAGTAGTGCTTTATTAGGCACAGGGAAAATACGTGCGCGCCAACACTCACGGGCGCAAACAAACACGATACCCAAAACCAGGACCTAACAAGTCCAGAGGGATAACCCCAAAACGAACCACGCTACCAAAACACTACCACACACAAACACAGTGGAAAAAATAAGCCCGCACAAAGAGCAGGCGGTCCGACCAGCTTAAATAGCCCAACTAAATGTAAAAAGAAACAGGTGTAACTAATAAGACAAAACCAACAGAAAAGGAAAAGGGATCGGTGGCAGCTAGTAGACCGGTGACGACGACCACCGAGCGCTGCCCGAACAGGAAGAGGAGCCACCTTCGGTAGGAGTCGTGACAGGGTCAATGTGTTGGGTAGCCTTCCACAAGCTTCCCACAATAAATTGGGGAAATTTTGGCCCATTCTTCCTGACAGAGCTGGTGTAACTGAATCAGGTTTGTAGGCCTCCTTGCTCGCACACGCGTTTTCAGTTCTGCCCACAAATTTTCTATATGATTGAGGTCAGGGCTTTGTGATGGCCACTCCAATACCTTGACTCTGTTGTCAATTGTCCATTTGGAAGACCCATTTGCGACCAAGCTTTAACTTCCTGACTGATGTCTTGAGATGTCTTCAATATATCCACCTAATTTCCCCTCCTCATGATGCCATCTATTTTGGGAAGTGCACCAGTCCCTCCTGCAGCAAAGCACCCCCACAACATGATGCTGCCACCCCTGTGCTTCACGGTTGGGATAGTGTTCTTCGGCTTGCAATAATAACGATGGTCATTATGGCCAAACAGTTCTATTTTTGTTTCATCTGACCAGAGGACATTTCTCCAAAAAGTACGATCTTTCTCCCCATGTGCAGTTGCAAACCGTAGTCTGTTTTTTTTATGGTGGTTTTGGAACAGGTGCTTCTTCCTTGCTGAGCGGCCTTTCAGGTTATGTCAATATAGGACTCGTTTTATTGTTCTGGGATTGATTTGCACTTTTCGCACCAAAGTACGTTCATCTCTAGGAGACAGAACGCATCTCCTTCCTGAGCAGTATGACGGCTGTGTGGTCCCATGGTGTTTATACTTGCGTACTATTGTTTGTACAGATGAACGTGGTACCTTCAGGCGTTTGGAAATTGCTTCCAAGGAAGAACCAGAATTGTGGAGATCTACAAAAAAAAAAGGTCTTGGCTGATTTCTTTTAATTTTCCCATGATGTCATGCAAAGAGGCACTGAGTTTGAAGGTAGACCTTGAAATACATCCACAGGTACACCTCCAATTGACTCAAATGATGTCAATTAGCCTATCAGAAGCTTCTAAAGCCATGACATCATTTTCTGGAATTTTCCAAGCTGTTTAAAGGCACAGTCAACTTAGTGTATATAAACTTCTGACCCACTGGAATTGTGATACAGTGAATTATAAGTGAAAAAATCTGTCTGTACATGGTTGTTGGAAAAATGACTTGTGTCATGCACAAAGTAGATGTCCTAACCGACTTGCCAAAGCTATAGTTTTTTAACAAGAAATTTGTGGAGTGGTTGAAAAATGAGTTTTAATGACCCCAACCTAAGTGTATTTAAACTTTCGACTTCAACTGTATCTAAGTATTAAACATACCTACCCACACAACATTGACGCACAGTATACACGTACATGTGTATCTATATCATGTAGCCTGTATCTTTACAGTACCAGTCAAAAGTTTGGACAAACCTACTCATTCCAAGGTAGGGGGGGGTAAACAGAAGGTAGCCCTATTTGCTAAAAGACCAAGTCCATATTATGGCAAGAACAGCTCAAATAATCAAAGAGAAACGACAGTCCGTCATTACTTTATGACATGAAGGTTAGTCAATACGGAACATTTCAAATAATTTCAATGTTTCTTCCAGTGCAGTCACAAAAACCATCAAGCTCTATGATGAAACTGTCTCTCATGAAGACCGCCGCAGGAAGACCCAGAGTTACCTCTGCTGCAGAAGATAAGTTCATTAGAGTTACCAGCCTCAGAAATCAACAATTAACTGCACCTCAGATTGCAGCCCAAATAATTGCTTCTCAGAGTTCAAGTAACAGACACATCTCAACATCAACTGTTCAGAGGAGACTCCGTGAATCAGGCCTTCATGGTCGATTTGCTGCAAAGAAACACAACTAAAGGACACCAATAAGAAGAAGAGACTTGCTTGGGCCAAGAAACACAAGCAATGGACATTAGACTGGTGGAAACCTGTCCTTTGGTCTGATGAGTCCAAATGTGATATTTTTGGTTCCAACTACCGTGTCTTTGTGAGACTCAGAGTACGTGAACAAATGATCTCCACATGTGTGGTTCCCACTGTGAAGCATGGAGGAGGAGGTGTGATTGAGTGGGGGTGCTTTGCTGGTGACACTGTCTGTGATTTATTTAGAATTCAAGGCAAACTTAACAAGCATAGCTACCACAGCATTCTGCAGTGATACGCCATCCCATCTGGTTTGCGCTTAGTCGGACGATCATTTGTTTTTCAACAGGTCAATGACCCAACACACCTCCGGGCTGTGTAAGGGCTATTTGACCAAGAAGGAGAGTGATGGAGTGCTGCATCAGATGACCGGGCCTCCACAATCCTCTGACCTCAACCCAATTGAGATGGTTAGGGATGAGTTGGACTGCAGAGTGAAGGAAAAGCAGCCAACAATTGCTCAGCATATCTGGGAAATCCTTCATGACTGTTGCAATGCAATCCAGCAGCATA
Source organism: Salvelinus alpinus (assembly GCF_045679555.1). Classification (NCBI taxonomy): domain Eukaryota; kingdom Metazoa; phylum Chordata; class Actinopteri; order Salmoniformes; family Salmonidae; genus Salvelinus; species Salvelinus alpinus. The sequence goes on along the minus strand of NC_092087.1, from coordinate 84,317,020 downwards.
CCACTCTGCATCCTACTGCTGGCTTGCTTCTGAAGCTAAGCAGGGTTGGTCCAGGTCAGTCACTAGATGGGAGACCATATGCTGCTGGAAGTGGTGTTGGAGGGCCAGTAGGAGGCACTCTTTCCCCAGGTCAAAACAACTATCCAAATACCCCAGGGCAGTGATTGGGGACATTGCCCTGTAGGGTGCCATCTTTCAGATGGGACATTAAATGGGTGTCTTGAGTCTCTATGGTCACTAAAGATCGCTTGGCACATATGGTAAGAGTAGGGGTGTTAACCCTGGTGTCCTGGCTAAATTCCCAAGCCATCATGGTCACCTAATCATCCCCAGCTCTCAATTGGCTCCTTCATCACCACCTCCTCTCCCCTGTAACTATTCCCCAGGTTGTTGCTGTAAATGAGAATGTGTTCTCAGTCAACTTACCTGGTAAAATAATAATACATTTCAGGTGACTACCTCATGAAGCTGGATGAGAGAATGTGTTCTCAGTCAACTTACCTGGTAAAATAATAATACATTCCAGGTGACTACCTCATGAAGCTGGATGAGAGAATGTGAAGTGTGTGCGAAGCTGTCATCAAGGCAAAGGTTGGCTACTTTGAAGAATTTCAAATATTTGTTGAACACTTTTTTGGTTTCTACATGATTCCATATGTGTTATTTCATAGTTTTGATGTATTCACTATTATTCTACAATGTAGAATAGAGTAAAAATAAAGAAAAACCCTTGAATGAGTAGGTGTGTCCTAACTTTTGACTGGTACTGTATTTTGAACTATAAAACATTCTTGCAATGCCCACACAAACTTTCGATCCAGCTGTTATCAGCTCACTGTGTCCCTGCTCCCTTGTTTCCCTAGGGAGGGAAGTGTGGCGGCACACTTCTGGCTGGTACTGTCAGTCCCCGGCAGCCATGTTGGTAAGGTAACTATGGAGCAAGTCAGCAGCTGCCTACAGAGTCTACTAGGGGCCTACAGAGGGAGCGACAGAGAGGAGACTGCTAACTATGGAGGATATCTGTTGCATCTTCCCTCTTTCTCTATCACAGGTGAGCGGGAGAGGAATGTGGGGAAGGACCAGTGTTTTTATTATTCTTTGTGTTTAGTTGATCCTTGTATTATTTCTGCCTCATCATGTTGTTTTCTGTTTGCTTGCTTGTTTGTTTGTTTTTAACCCCTCAGAAACAGACTCCAAAGTTGTAGAACTTTTGAAAGCTTCATTTGGTATGATTTATTTGATCTTCTCCTCACTTTCTGCATTATTTTAGAAGCATTAAGAAGTGCTTGAACTATGTCAATTGTAGGTACACTTGAAATTAGTGAGGAGTGTTCATCTCTTCCTGTTACTCTCTTTCTCTCTCCCTCCTTCCTCCTCCCTGCCCCCTCCACAGACTGCTACAGGTACCAGGTGGTCAGTTCCAGCACAGCGGTGGCTATGAGGGGACCTAACACCCAGCGCTCGTCCTGCCTTTGGCACCTCAGGGCCCCGCAAGGCTCCAGCACCCAGAGTTTCAGACTGGAGCTGAGGATGGAGTGGCTGCTACCGGAGTGTAGAGATAGACTGGCTGTCTATGATGGTTTAACACCTACTGATACTCACCTCATCACCTCGTAAGGTTATAAATACATATACAGCTATTGGATTTGACCTGTATTCTCGCACCAAAATATTCCTGCAGCAACAGGTTTTTAAAGTTTGCTTGATTAGTTGTTAGGGTATTAGCTGGCCAAAATTAGGCTACATGGAAAGTGCAATACTGTTAATATAATCGTGTGTGTGTGTGAGTTTTCAGTGAATTCATGTAAATCATGAAACTCGTCTTCATTTCCTGAGGTGCGTGAAAATTCTTACCACCAAAACATCAAATTAAGATCCTATATCTGTACAATACATGTAACTGCCAAAATAACTGCCAAATTGTCCATTACAGTATTTTAGCAAACATGGCTACAATAAGAGATCTCAGTGACTTTGAAAGAGAGGTCTCAAAGGAGCATAGGGGGTTTAAATGGTGTGTGTGTGTGTGTGTGTGTGTGTGTGTGTGTGTGTGTGTGTGTGTGTGTGTGTGTGTGTGTGTGTGTGTGTGTGTGTGTGTGTGTGTGTGTGTGTGTGTGTGTGTGTGTGTGTGTGTGTGTGTGTGTGTGTCTCAGTCACCAGATCTCAACCCAATTGAAAACTTATGGGAGATTCTGGAGTGGCACCTGAGACAGTGTTTTCCACCACCATCAACAAAATAACAAATGATGGAATTTCTTGTGGAAGAACTGTGCCGCATCCAATAGAGTTTCAGAATCTATGCCAAGGTGCATTGAAGCGACTCGTGGTGGACCAACACCATATTAAGACACTATGCTGGTGTTTCCTTTATTTGGTCAGTTACCTGTTCATCCAGTACAGACAGACAGAGTGTAAAGACAGACTACATGATGCTTTAACACCAACAGTTAGTCACCTCATCCCCTAGTGACTTCATGTTGATGTTCTATATGCTGACATCCTCACACCACAGACACACACATTATCATATTTAGCTCTCTCGCTCTCTCTCTCTCTCTCTCTCTCTCTCTCTCTCTCTCTCTCTCTCTCTCTCCCTCCCTCCCTCCCTCCCTCCATCCCTCCCTCCCTCCCACCACCACCACCAGTCTGTATGGCTGCAGCAGACAAGAGCGTGTTGTTCATGTGTTGTCATCAGGAGAGTGGATGACAGTGGTCTGGAAACAGGGTCTCTACAACTACAAAGACCCCTTCTCCCTGTCTGCACAGGCCTGGACCACTGAAGGTGAGGTTTATGTGGTTATTATTAAAATGTTTCAACTGAGAGTTATATGTTGCTCTCTTATACAAGGACTTTCTCCCCCTCTCTCCCTCTCTGTCACCATCCCTCTCACTCTCTCTCTCCCTCTCACTCCCTCTCTCTCCCCCTCTCTCCCTCTCTCTCTCCCACTCTCTCCCCATCCCTCTCTCTCACTCCCCATCCCTCTCTCTCCCTCTCCCTCTCTCTCCCCCATCCCTCTCACTCCCTCTCTCTCCCCCATCCCTCTCACTCCCTCTCTCTCCCCATCCCTCTCACTCCCACTCTCTCCCTCTCTCTCCCCATCCCTCTCACTCCCTCTCTCCCCCTCTCTCCCCCATCCCTCTCACTCCCTCTCTCTCCCTCTCACTCCCTCTCTCTCCCCATCCCCCTCTCTCCCCCATCACCCTCTCTCCCCCATCCCTCTCACTCCCTCTCTCTCCCATCTCTCTCCCCATCTCTCTCACTCCCTCTCACTCCCTCTCTCTCCCCATCTGCCTCTCTCCCCCATCCCCCTCTCTCCCCCATCCCTCTCACTCCCTCTCTCTCCCATCTCTCTCACTCCCTCTCTCTCCCTCTCTCTCCCCCATCCCCCTATCTCCCCCATCCCCCATACTCTCTCTCTCTCTCTCTCTCTCTCTCTCTCTCTCTCTCTCTCTCTCTCTCTCTCTCTCTCTCTCTCTCTCTCTCTCTCTCTCTCTCTCTCTCTTTGTCTTTCTCTCTCTTTCTCTCTCTTTCTCTCTCTTTCTCTCTCTTTCTCTCTCTCCCCATCTCTCCACCTCACCCTCTCTCTCTCTCTCTCTCTCTCTCTCTCTCTCTCAGTGTGTTCCTCCAACATAGAGCTGCAGCCAGTATCAGGGGTACAGGGTAGTCTACGTACCCCCTTCTATCCCAGCTACTACCCACCAGACACCAACTGTACCTGGACATTCACTGTGAGTGTTATACTGTACATCCCCTTCTACTGTCTTTTACTGTCTTATATTGTATTCTATTGTCTTCCACTGTCTTCTACTATCTTATATTGTATTATATTGTCTGCTGCTGTCTTATACTGTTTTATAATGTCTTATATTGTCTTCTACTGTCTTATATTGTCTTCTACTGTCTTCTACTGTCTTCTATTGTCTGCTACTGTCATCTACTGTCTTATATTGTCTTCTACTGTCTTATATTGTCTTCTACTGTCTTATATTGTCTGCTACTGTCTTTTACTATCTTCTACTATCTTGTATTGTATTGTCTTCTACTGTCTTCTATTGTATTACACTGTCTTCTACTGTCTTATATTGTCTTCTAATGTCTTCTACTATCTTCTATTGTATTATATTGTATTCTACTGTCTTCGACTATCACTGTATTATACTGTCTGCTACTGTCTTCTACTATGTTCTACTGTCTTATATTGTCTTCTACTGTCTTATATTGTCTGCTACTGTCTTTTACTATCTTCTACTATCTTGTATTGTATTGTCTTCTACTGTCTTCTATTGTATTACACTGTCTTCTACTGTCTGCTACTGTCTTCTACTGTCTTCTACTGTCTTATATTGTCTTCTACTGTCTTCTATTTTCTAATATTGTCTGCTACTGTCTTCTACTGTTTCTAACAAGTCATAACATGGGACCATTCTGTTCTATTCTGTTGTATTCAATGTTATATGTGTGTGTGTGTGTGTGTGTGTGTGTGTGTGTGTGTGTCCTAGGTGCCCTCTGCAGACTATGGACTATCTCTGGACTTTGAAGGTTATGAGCTGAGCAGGGCCAACTATAACCAGGCCTGTACACAGGGACAGTGGATGGTACAAAACCGCAGGTACACACACACACACACACACACACACACACACACACACACACACACACACACACACACACACACACACACACACACACACACACACACCTGTTTGATCCGTATCATTTGACCTGTGTCTCTGCCTCAGGTTCTGTGGGACGAGAGGTCTCCAGCCGTATGCTGAGCGCCTCTACCTCCTCTCCACGGCAACCAGCGTTGTCATGACGTCCGAGGTGTCAATCACAGGGCCTGGACTCCAGGTCCACTACAGCCTCTTCAACCAATCAGATCGTGAGTCTGGGGCCTGGATGACAGACATTGGTCAAGGGTTTGACCTCAGACCTAGAGTTAGGGTGAAGGTGCTATAGGTCATCTCTCTCTACGGACTGTCTGTCTGTTCAACCAATCAGATCGGGAGTTATTTTGAACAAGAGGTGTTTAGTGTGATTTCTAGGTTGTGTGCTGAAATGATGTTCCGTGACAGATGAAGAGATGAGAAAGTGGAAGAAATGATGTGCTTATGACATACAGTAAGGTGTGTTTGTATTACATACTACCGGTGGTAACAGGCTGCTGAAGGGAGGACGGCTCATAATAATGGCTGGAATGGAATGTTATGAGCCACATGGAAACCAGGTGTTTGATGTATTTGATACCATTCTACTGACTCCATTCCAACCATTATTATGAGCCGTCCTCCCCTCAGCAGCCTCCACTGGGTAGGAAGCATATTCATAAATAATACTTCCTACATTTGAAAGATGTTCATGTACTCTATTTGGGTGTCTTGAAAGTGCGTGTGTTCATGTGTTCCATCCTGTCCTGGTCAGTTCCTGTGTTCTCTAAATGGTCTGTGTGTTCCATCCTGTCCTGGTCAGTTCCTGTGTTCTCTAAATGGTCTGTGTGTTCCATCCTGTCCTGGTCAGTTCCTGTGTTCTCTAAATGGTCTGTGTGTTCCATCCTGTCCTGGTCAGTTCCTGTGTTCTCTAAATGGTCTGTGTGTTCCAGCCTGTCCTGGTCAGTTCCTGTGTACTCTAAATGGTCTGTGTGTTGCAGCCTGTACTGGTCAGTTCCTGTGTTCTCTAAATGGTCTGTGTGTTCCAGCCTGTCCTGGTCAGTTCCTGTGTACTCTAAATGGTCTGTGTGTTACAGCCTGTCCTGGTCAGTTCCTGTGTACTCTAAATGGTCTGTGTGTTGCAGCCTGTCCTGGTCAGTTCCTGTGTACTCTAAATGGTCTGTGTGTTACAGCCTGTCCTGGTCAGTTCCTGTGTACTCTAAATGGTCTGTGTGTTGCAGCCTGTCCTGGTCAATTCCTGTGTACTCTAAATGGTCTGTGTGTTGCAGCCTGTCCTGGTCAGTTCCTGTGTACTCTAAATGGTCTGTGTGTTCCAGCCTGTGACAGCATCAAAGACTGCCCCAACGGACTGGACGAGAGGAACTGTGGTCAGTTTACCAAGCTAAAACACATTCATGACATTTAAATTGTGAAACATTTATAAGGCATTTACATTTCATTGAGCCTAGTGCATGTAGCTATGATTGTTCAAAAGGCCAAATCCTCACTGGAAATCTCTGTGGAACTAAAATGTCTTCATACATTACTCAATGACATCTAGCGAGATGGGAGGAACATTCAACAATTAATAAAAATATATTAGTAATTATAAAAATGTTAAAAAGACCTGTTTCAAGTTAGAGACAATCACTGGGCTGTGTAGCATATATCACCAAATGGCTGATTAACACTCTGTGTGTGTGTGTGTGTATGTGTGTGTGTGTCCCAGTGTGTATAGCCCAGTACCAGTGTCCAGAGGACAGTCAGTGTGTTGACTACTTCAAGGTGTGTGACCAGCACCCAGACTGCCTTGAGGCCATGGATGAAGAGAACTGCACTGAGGGTAACTGTGTGTTTGTGTGTGTGTGTGTGTGTGTGTGTGTGTGTGTGTGTGTGTGTGTACAGGTTTGTGGTGTATTGATACATAATGTGTGTGTGTCTCTAGGTATGCAGTGTACAGACAAGACGTATGTGTGTGTGTGTGTGTGTGTCTCTAGGTTTGTGGTGTATTGATACATAATGTGTGTGTGTCTCTAGGTGTGCAGTGTACAGACAAGACGTATGTGTGTGCTGACGGGACGTGTCTGAAGAAGCCTAACCCAGAGTGTGACTTCATCACCGACTGTCCTGATGCCTCCGATGAGAGACACTGTGGTGAGAGAAGAAGACGCACACACACACACACACACACACACACACACACACACACACACACACACACACACACACACACACACACACACAC